>NC_059432.1:24263071-24399055 GCF_021028975.2 Sphaerodactylus townsendi
ATACAAGAGGTCAAGCCTAAGGTTGACAAATGGCAAAGCCAGGGCGTGTCTGTAGATCACATGGTGTACTTTTTGAAGTGACTCTGACAGTGTTCCATAGCAGTTAATGCAGCATAGCAGTTAACGGAGAAAAGAAGCATACAGAGCAGTAATTCTGGGTCTGACTTCTTTTGATCTTCAGACAGCTCACACAAATGATGTTTCCCTTGGCTAATCCCTATATCAAGTTAACTGAAACCACTTGCATATTCAGATTTAAGATTACTGAAAAAATGAAACATCTGCAAGAAAATTCGTGTACATAATCCAGCACTTTCACTGAAGAATTTTTATTTTATGCTTGAATTGATTTCACTGCATTTTATAAATCTAAAAAAAATAAATATTTGTTCACAGCTGAAAGTCACATACTATCAAGAACACATAAACATTCAGAAACTGAAGCCAGAGACACCCCCCACCCCGCTCACCAATTCACATGTTCAATTCAACATGATCCTCTCAAAAGAAGTCCTTCTGAAGTTCTATGAGGGCCTTTGAAAAATTATCCGATAAAGTGAAAATTCAACCAGAATGCCAAAAGTATTCCTCCAGCATATGAGAATGAGAACAAATGATTATATCCTGGCTTTGCTGAAATTATGGTCAAAAAAAGTAGAGATTTTGCCAAGAGGGTGCAAGGTAAGTAATTATAACTCCTAGATCAGGGGTGGCCAACCTATGGAACATTTGGAGCACCATAGGTTGGCCATCCCTGTCCTAAATAATTTTAACTATATAGCTGCCAAGTATTGAGCTCCAATATTAAATGATGGATCTCTTCATAATTTTTTATTGATTGTTAGTTCCTTCATGGGATGTTACTTCCTTTGAACCGTATTGATCATCTTTATGCTGGTTCCACCATGAAAAGGCTGCCACACAAACTATTTCTAGTGTCATGGTTTTCGTCCTCGGATTTTCACATGAAACTAGAGACGGATGACCAACTCTGGCCCGAGAAGTGGTGTCCCCATCCCACCCCGCCGCTTTTGGTTTCTGAAGCCCCAAGTCAGTGATAGGCAAGAGAAACTCTACTGCTACTGAAGCTTAGCTATTTTATTACAAAACCGTATTTACAAAATGAAAAATAATCAGAATGTGACTTAGTTGCAGTGATTTAAAAAATTTAAGCACATCTTTTCACACGCACAGCAAGTCAATTTGCAATATGTGAAGTACTAGAATTTAGGGAAACTTTAGTTTTATTCAAAAATTGAATTTTTATTGTTCAGATGGAAAATGTGGCTCCAGAAGTTCCTATCAACAATACATTTCTGTAAGGGTTTTGGACTGCCATACGGAATCCGATAACAGGATATGTTCACAAATAACTTATACCGTCACCGTCCGCCATATCATTGAACTTGCTACTGCAGATCAGATACAGCAAAGTAAGTGTTCCCACAATATGCAAAGCTAATGAGTTCTCATCTTCAACAAGTTATACTAAGTTGAAGCCTTCGTAGTGATCAATAGCCTGGATCAGCTTAGATTGGAGTAGTGCCTTATCTGTGTATTTTGGAAGATCAAGAAGATTAAAACATGTGTGGGCCACTGGAAGATATTCATCTCCACCTCCGGTTGGCTGAATCACGAGACTAAGACTCTTCATCCCAAGAATAGGAATACGGTCACTACCTGTCAAGAATACTACCAAGGAAAAAAATTAATGAGAAGTTCTGGAATGAAGACCAGCACTTTATCACAAACTACAACTATACAATTCCTGGTACTTTTCTGCATCCTAACCGCTCGCTTTCTAGACTGAAGAAGCACAAAATAGCAAGCTACTGAAAGTATAAAGTAATTAGTCACTGGGTTGGCTCTGACCATCTTTTCAGCTGATAGAAAGACAGAAGGAAGACCATGAAAAAGGTTATACTTGATATGAAAGCCATGTAACAGGAGATCTGCATTAAGGAGAGGAACTGAGTGGGGTTGAGTGAAAAAGCTAGCTGGAGCCACTCCATTTTGTGCATATATATACACACACACTCACAAGGCAAATAAAGATTTTGAGGTCAATGAATCACTTTGCATTTCTCATAGCTCAGTAAAGAAGGTGGTTTTGAGGCTATTTAATGAAATTTAGAACCTCTCTCTCAGTTAAATATAACCCACTCTTTGAAAACACAGTTCACTGAGCAGGAGACACATAAATGGTTTTTAAGCTGAATGTAAAATCCTCCAGTCCCAACTTGGATTAATTCATCATATCAATCTGGAGTTGCAGGAGTGCTTTCCATTGGTGTGATATGTGCACCCCCAGAAATTGCTACAACCTTTCCATTTTGTACACCAGCTCAGGTGATCTGTGCACACAGAGCTCACATTCTCTAGCATACAATGAAAACATGTGAACGTACCCTTGGGCAAGTCACTCAACCATTTCCAAATTCAACCCTGTGTTAACAGTTCTGTAACTAAAATGATTGCTCGTGCATCATATACTCCAACACACATTAAGTGAGAGTTAAATACAATATAATTTTGTTAGAAAGGTCAGAACCTAATTTTCCAAAGGGTTTGATTGACTGATTTGATTTCTATCCTGCCAACCTATAGAAGATACTGTCTGAAGGAGGAAAAACAAACTCCATTTCACGTACCAGTGAATCTGTCTTAATTAAAGAAAACAAATTTGCTAATACACAAGTTATTTGGATAAAGTTAACATCTGACTAACCAAAATTTAACTCTAGCCAATTTTAAGTGACAGGCCAATGATTTCAATGAAGGATTGACTTCGTAATCCTTGTCATTCTGTATTCCTTTCTTCCGCATCTTCTCATACATCCTCAAAACTTTTCCATAGTAAGGAAAGCACAAATAACTATAGATACAAGAAAACTAATTAGGTCTATTTCTGTAAAGAAAAGTTTCACACTTACACAAGAACTGTTTCTTCTTTTCCAACGGTAGCTCATGGAAAACTTCCCAGAAAATTTTAATTGTTGGATGCTCTGCCCAATATTCACCCTTGTATTCAGTGTTCTACAAAGGACAACCACAATCACACAGTCATTCCAACCTATTCACGAATACAGTGAATCTGGAAGTGCTCCATTCTCAGCATTCATATATAAACATATTATTTATATAACATATAGGATTCTTAGCCTGTAACCCAGAGTCTCAAGGATTTCTGCTTTCTCAATATCTGGGATGAAACTGATCTGTCTTTCCACCCAGCAATAAACAGCTAGAACAGACTGCAAGATAGCCGGTTCCAGTAAAATGTCTATAAAATTAATTTTAATCAATGTATAAATGTTAATCATTGGTACTATGGTAAAGTCAACTAGAATGGTAAGAAGTAAGAAATTTTACAGCCACATCCTTTCAAAGAAGACAATGAGGAAGGACTGGGCATGTCAGATATGTTATCAGTGTATTACTGAACAATCCTGTGGCGGTCTACTCAGAGCAAGCCCCACCAGGTAAAAAGGGGCTTCCTTCCAAATTGGTGAGGACGTGGTTTCCACTTTGACTGCCAGCTCTTGGAATAGTCACCTACCTTTTCTAGCTCCTTCCAATCGTAGTTTGTGTTCCCAATCACCATTGCTTGCAACTCACTGGGCTGGAAGAGCAGAAGAACTTTACCTCCACACACTTTGTGAAAGCCTGCATGGAATGCATCATATAGAGGAGCCACGGATTTATTGAAGATGTAGTTCACATAAGCATCCACAAATTCTTGCCTAAAAATCGAACAAAAGAGAAGCTACCACATTTGCTCAAGATGAGAATGTTCAAATCACAGTCTCTCTAGAAATAAACGTCAATTTAAACGCTGGTATGATCATTTGGTGGGCAGGGGAATTCCTGGTTAAGAATCATTAGGGCTACTCAGATACCACTTGGCAGCAACAATTTCCCTTTTCTAAAAAGGAATGGTTCCACTGGAGAATTTCTTGGTTGCTGCAGCGGTAAACATTAGAGCAGGGTCGAAATCTTTGCTCGCGGTATAGCCGCTAAACGCTCTTTAGGATTCTGTGGTGCTGACTCCACGCTTCTTTCCTGGGCAGCGTGGGATTCCTTCCTCACAAGAGAGACTACCGCCGCGTCGGGCCGTTCCGACGGGGAGAGGTGGAAGAAGCCGCCTCCCGCGCGAAGAAAGCTGCCTTCAGCGCCACCCCTCGAGAAGAAAGCGGTTCGTATTGGCCTCCGCCAATCACCAAAGAGAAAAAAAAAGCTAGCACCAGCCGCTCGCCTAAAAAAATCCCCGCACCGAAAGCTCGAAAGCCCTGGAGTTGGCAACGAGGGATTTTTTTTGACAGGCCGTAAGAAGGAGGGGGGGAAGCTGATTGAACAGCCGTGAAAGTTAGGAACCAGCCGAAGTAGCAACAGAAGCAGCAGAGTCGCAACAACAGCCTCGCTGCCGCCTCCCCAGAGAAAAGCGCCCGCCTGCATCCGTCCGCCCACAGAGGGGAAGGAAAGGAAGTGGACTCTGGCAAGTGCGGCTCCATGAATTCTTTTCCTGTCGGGCCCAAATGGGCTAAATGGCTCTTTGAGTCTAAAAGGTTCCCGACCCCTGCATTAGAGCCACAGTTCTCCTCAGGTTCCTGGTAAGTAAAACTGAAACTCTTTTAAGAACTTCTCCAGTCCAAGGTCCAAAGCACAGAACAGTGAAACTGGGAAAACAGTGAAACTGGAAAAGGCAAACCTCAGTTTTTAGAACTGTTTGCCTGTTTACTATCGTGACAAAAAGTAACATCTTTGCAAGTACAAACATAACTTTGCAATTAGAAAATGTGCATGAGAAGTGCAAACATGCAAGCCCCACTTCTTTTCAGACCTCTTTTAAATTCAGTTTTGAACGGTACCCTTGTTCCTACCTGACAAAATTAAGCCAACATTAATGTATTCTGTCTACATGCGCTGCTAAAACTCACCTATTCTGTTTGACAACAGGAGTATCCGTGCCGTTAGGAATCAGCTCTTTTACTTCTGTTGCACCAAAGTTTTCAACTGTGATCTGTTTCAGAATACAAGAGTATACTTTACTTTTTGCTATGGAAAAAATATCCATATTTCATATAAAGGACGCCACGCAAAATCTACATTTATAATTTGAAACAGAAAAAAAAGAACAGTAATTGAATGTTATTACCTATCACATTTGTACATAAAAAGATGCCAATGGATGACCTAAAGCTTACTGTGAAGTTGAGGCAGAAGGTATCTTCAATATCATCTTCTGGATAATCCAGCAGCTGCTGCATACTCCTGCAAGGCAAATGGCATCATCTTTCACCTCATAGTCATACACTAGCAGCATAGCCTGCATTGAGCATCTTACAGAATGTAAATGACTTGGTATTTTGCTACCGCAATCTTGTTTAGATTATTAACAGACTTCTGAGAACAGACCATCTGTTCGTTTCACTGATTCTTCAAATGCACCTGCACTGATGTTTGTACAACTGGCCCCTGAAGTGCTGCTCTTGGGGTGCAGGGATCACCCCCAAAACAGAATGAGGGGAGAAGCAGCAAATATCACCCCTCCTTCCCTCAGCTGAAATTTTCCATTGACAACAGCTTCTTAATGAAAATAACTTTACAGTTTTATCTTCTTACATTGTCGGGCTGCCTTTTTTTGGCAGCAGTCAAAGTAGCTGGTGCCCACAGATATTAGTCTCATTACTGTATTTCCAACTATGACATGCTCACCTGCCAACATCAGGCATAAGCTCTTTGAGATCTTCCAGGGTAGGTTTCTTGTTCAGGAGCTTCTTGTACAAAGCCGGGGGGAAATGAAGGTCTACAATAGTAAAATTATATATTGCTAGCCCACAGACAACACCAATCAGATGAAACAAGTCACTGTCTTCAAAGGTCTGTGAATATGAAAAAATTGAAATTAAACTAAAATAATTTGAAACGACATAGGATGAAGCCATGCATATTACTTAATTTTTAGAAGCCACATTGATATTCAACTCTTATTAGGACTAAATCATCACATTTGTATAGCTTAACACACCAATAAAAGGTGTATATCAGTTGAAAGACTGGAATCTACACCGTCAAACTAATCTTTCAGATCATACAGAACAGGGTGTGTGGTTGCTTAGTATATGCAATCTCCTCTCATGACATAACGTATATACTCACGTATAAGTCGAGTTTTTCAGCACATTTTTTGTGCTGAAAAAGCCCACCCCCCCTCGACTTATATATGAGTTAGGTGTATTTTAAAAAATATTTTAGGGTTTTTACTTTGTCGGCTGCCAGGGGGCGCAATTTTTAGCCTAGCAGCATCAAAATTTCAGGGTAATCAGGTGACACTCCTGATGATACCAGCCAAGTTTGGTAAAGTTTGGTTCAGGGGGTCCAAAGTTATGGATCCCCAAAGTGAGTGCTCTCATCCCCCATTGTTTCCAATGGGAGCTAATAGTAGATGGGGCCACATTTTGAGGGTCCATAACTTTGGACCCCTTGAACCAAACTTCACTAAACCTGGGTGGCATCATCAGGATAATCTCTTGCTGAGACCAGCCAGATTTGGTGATGTTTGGTTCAGGGGGTCCAAAGTTATGGATCCCCAAAGTGGGTGCTCTCATCCCCCATTGTTTCCAAAGGAAGCTAATAGTAGATGGGGGAAGGCTACCCTTTTGAGGGTCCATAACCTTGGACCCCCTGAACCAAACTTCACCAAACCTGGGTGGTATCATCAGGAGGGTCTCCTAAAGATACTCTGAAATGTTGGTACTGCTAACATAAACCACTTATTCCTCCCTGACAGGTTGTGTAGATATGTTCCTTCTAAAATGACACCTGCCATGTGCAATTTTAAAAATATGTACACTAAAAATAATGAACTAGTCTTTTAAAAAGCAGGGTAGTTTTGAGTCACAGTGAACAGGCATGTTCATTCCAGTTTTTATTGTAAGATCCATTGTTTAAAAATCTTTCTTACAAAAAAGCTAAGGTTTTTTGTACTTGTAAAGTTATTGTTGATACCCTATTGTTCTTGTTGACCCTCTTTTCCACTTACAGAGCTAGTTTACTGTTTTTCTTTGAAATAAATATTCAAAAACATTTAACCTACTGATGCCTCAATTAATGTAATTTTATTGATATCTATTTTTAATTTTGAAATTTACCAGTAGCTGTGTATTTCCCACCCTCGACTTATACACGAATCAATAAGTTTTCCTAGTTTTTTGTGGTAAAATTAGGTGCCTCGACTTATATGCGGGTCGACTTATACACGAGTATATACGGTACCTAAGAAAGCAGGTAATCAATACACACAATGGCAGAAAGACTAAAGAAGCATAACACAAATAATCCATACAGACCAAACTGGCTTAATACCCAAAATATATATGAAGGACAATGTCCATTTTGTGACTAATGCAATAGAATTTATGAAAAAAAGAAAGAAAGCAGAATTGATGTTCTTAGATGCTGAAAAAAAATCCAATAATATGACCTGACCTTTTTTTTTAATACAGAAAATGCTTGGAAGTCTAAATTGCAGGTCAAGATTTATGAACTGGATACAGAGTGAATGAAATGCAAAGATCTTAATAAAATTGAGTTTTAACTGACGGATTTCAAATTGAAAAAGGAGCATGTCAGGGATATCCATTATCACCACTTTTATTCATTCTTGCACTAAAAGTGTGGGCAATTAAGATTAGAGTGCTGACAGAATTTGAAAAGAAAAAGGTTTGGATTTATATCCTGCCTTTCTCTCCTGAAAGGAGACTCAAGGCAGCTTACAAGCTCCTTTCCCTTCCTTGCCCCAACAACAGGCACCTCGTGTGGTAGGTGGGGCTGAGAGAGTTCTAAACTGTGATTAGCCCAAGGTCACCCAGTAGGAATGTAGGAATGGGAAAACAAATGAGGTTCACCAGATAAGACTCCCCCGCTCATGTGGAGGAGTGCAGAATCAAACTCGGTTATCTTAATCACTACATCACCCTGGCTCTTGTGGTAACACAGCAAAAAGAACACTTATTGAGACGAATTTATAAGCTATTACTTCAACATGATACAAAAAACAAAACAAGTGAATGTAAAACTAAATACAAAACTTTGAACAAGAAATAAATGAGGCTAGAGGGATCTAGGTTGTAGTGAATTCATAACCAATATTTAAATCATCCCAGCCACGCTATAATTTCCAACACAGTCTGGCCAGTTTCAGTGCAAAGAGCTGCATATATCTTGGCATCCCCATGATTTCATGCAAGAATTTTGACTGAACAAGATGAAGGGGATGATTAACCACTACAATCCATAGTGGGTTTCCATATAATAGTTGAGCACCTATTTTAGCGTTAAAGACTTTCAAGGCTGCAGGAATATATTGATTACCACTGTTATAGAAAAACGGGTAATTGTTGAAGAACATGCATTAGCAATGGCTACTGCTGATCTACAATGAATAGTCCAGGATGTGTTATACTGGGACAGAATTCCTAGATAATTAAATTGTTTAACCTGTTCCAGTTTATGACTATTCATTTTCCATTTATAGAGTTTCCAGGTTTCAGGGAAGACGAGGACTTTAGATTTCTCATAACTCAGTTCAAGGTTATTAACTGAGCAATATTCAGAACAACAGCTCAACAGTCGATTCAGGCCCGCCTGTGTAGAAGATAACAATGCTGCACTGTCTGCATAAAGTAGAATGGGGGCATGAACTGATCCTAATTTTGGTGAACGCCCATCAACTTTAGAAAGAAACTGGGCAAAAACATTTAAAAACAAATTAAACAGGAAAGGAGTTAAGACCACCCCCACCCCCCTGTTTAACTCCCTTCTTGGTGGGTCTCTTTTCAGACAGCCTTCCAGCTATAGAGCATTTAATTGACAACTTGTTCATCTTTTTTTATATCATCAGCTACTGGCAACAGCTATCGGCTAACAGCTATTATAATTCTATGGTTTAATAGATTGTTGAGTATAATATCATATGCACACTTCCCTTTTTTCTTAAGTCTTCCACTATAATTGCAATACTTGTTTTGATTTTCTTTTTTTCTGTTTTGTTTAAAATATACACTATGGGCAAGTGTGGAGAGGCATCAAAGACAGACACTGCCTTCTGCCCAACCTCTGAAGCAAAGAAAGGAGTAACGAGGCAGTGAGTTTCTAATTGTTTTGCTCTCAACTCTAACAACCTCCACAGAAGATACCTGGATAAAAATGTGGAGCCATGTGTCATTTATAAAACATTCTGACCCAATCCAGTACTGCTATGGGCACCCACATTCTCCACAGACTCTCAAGGAAAGGGGACACAGAAAGAGCATTTGGAGGAAGCGGTGAACGAACAGCTAATACAGCAGATGCCCAAGCACCCCAAACCAGAGGATGCCAGCTAGGGTGCTCTGGTACAATGACAATGCTCCAGTAATGCCTCTGAGCCAGCCAAACAGTTCAGATGGATATGAAGCAATAATTATAACTGATTGGCAATATTTTTAACACACACACACAATTATATACCTTATCTGAGAACCAGATGAGCCTGGATTCTTCATAATACCTAAACATTCCATACTTGGGATCTAAAAGTTCTCTCATGATAAGTAAGAAGAATTCTTTGCGGACTCCTCCTGCATCAACAGCTTCTTCCCCTACAAAAATAACCTAACATTGGCAATGCAGTTAGCAAAGGATATTTTTTTACAGCATAAACAACAGAGGTTTTCTACTTGGGTATCAAAAGTTAGAATCCATCTTAAAGTTTAGAATCCATCTTAAAACTTCCATTTAAACCAGCCTTGAAAAAATATTTTACATGCGTACATAAAAATCTGATGCATAAAAGTCTAACCAAATCACACCAGGAAATATGTTATGCACGCATACTATCCGTCAAGCTGGGATTGGCCTCCGCTCCCTGATGAAACTATCTGCTATACTTAAAGGCACAAAACAGCACTTTGATCGTTTTGATTTTCTGAACGTGAAAAGCAGCCTCAAAAGGCTGCAATTTTAAGTGGAGGAAAAGGGGATGCTTAACCCTTTCCCTGCAAGATAGTTTTCTATTCACCTTCCCAGCTGCTTATTCTATTTCAGAATTCCAGATTAGGGTTTACAAAGGTAAAGAGGGAAGAAAGAACAGCTGAAGTGGCTACCAAAACTGATGCACAACAACACAAAGTTAAACACACATATGAGACGTTACCTTAAGAGGCTTCTTGTAATCTATATTTTTTGTTTTCCTTAAGACTTCCATGGCATCCCCCACAATATTTTCTCTGCGCACTATTAAGATCAGGCATGGATTGACAGATTCAAAGACTGGGAGAAAAAGAGATGAGAAATTCTGTCTGTGAGCCTGGTCAACAGCCACCTGGGAAAAACCAAGTAAAAGCCTTAGTGGTAGCAGCAGTAGTGATGGACACTGGATGCATGGCAGGCTCACTGTTCAAGGCAATCTACAGGTGGCTCGTAATTATGTTTTTCCCTTTTGCCAAGGCTAATGCTTCATTCCAATCTGCCCAGCCTATCAGAAGATCTGCCTCGCAAGCGCCCCGCCCCGCCCCCCTCACAGGTAACCAGAAAGTGGGCCTTTTCTTTCAGTAGTGGCCCTCAACTGAATAATAAGTGTGGCCATTCTCAAACCTTTTGCTATCTGGAGCCCTGAATTCCAATTGGTGACCTGCTTCTCCAAAATTCAAAGGGTAGGTGCTTCTTCCATCAGTTTCCAGAACAAGAGGCCACCTGCCTTGAGGGCCTGCCTATTGTCTCTTGGTGTTTAGCACTCACCTCTGCCCCGGCAACAAGAGCTCAGACATGAAACCATTCCCTCTGGTCAAGGAATCCCCCACCCAACACTAGTTGTAATACATGCAGCTGTAGAGAATCCCTGTGCATTTTCACTCCCTCAGTTAGGATGATGTACACACACCCAGAGGAGAGTCAGCACTGCACAGGGCCTCCCTTTTCCAAGGGGCTTAATGCAGAGCAGCGGTTTCCCATGTGGTACCAGTGAGAACACCACCACCTGCCGACATCTTTCCTAGTACCCACCAAGTGTTTTTAGAAAGTGGGTGGGATCAGGTGGGGCACTTGCCCAGCAGGGTTTCTCTGTTCTTCCCTGCATTTAGGCTTCCCCTGCATGTGTGTGTAATTCCACCTCCTGTGGCCACCATTCTGTGTCACCCTTTGTCAGAATTCCAAAAGACTACGGACTCCTGAATCAGGGATGCGTAAACAGTTCAAGGCATGCTTCAACCTCTCCTGATACACAGTTCAATACTTAATACACTAACAGCACCACTGCAAGTCCATTAAAATCTGTCAGCCATAACAACCCTGAATAATTCTGACTTCGACTTGCCTTCTGAACCAAGAGCTTTGAAATAAGCTCATAAAAGTAACTGCCGCACTAAAATGTCTGACTCACCTCCCTTTGGATACTTCCATCAGACATGGCATTGAGTTGGATCCAGTGATCCATCAGTGGAAAGAACTAATAGTTGTGAACCTTTCCCACATTCCTTCTTCCCAGTACTCTTTTCCAACCCCCAGGACAGTTGATTCCCTGGATCGATGGGGACCAATTACCATGTGGGTGAGTGAGCTGCACAGAACACTGAAGGCAAAACTGCTTTCCTGCTACTTCAACAAAGAGGGCGCATGGATGAGCAACTGTGTTCCCTTCTCAAGGCAGCCCATGTGACCATTAGCCCCATGGGTCCCAAGACCCAAGAATCAGCTTCCTTGGGGTCAGAACAGCTGGGGGAAAGGAGGTAAGTGCAGGCAAGATCCCTGATCTTTGCACCCATGGATCGCGAGATCCAAGCCATTGTCTTCTAAAAGTAGTACCAAAAAACTCTTCTGAGCTATTCTCCACAGTTTTCTGAAAACAATTTGAATTGGCTACAGATGCTCAGGTGAGTGGATATTTGCAGCTGATTATGCAACTCTTTGTGCTGAAATCAGATACCTCTTTAACTTTTATAGGGACTTATTTAATTTTGAAATATTTTATTTCATTTTCCCAGGTGACAAAAAAAGTATCTGCAAAGTTTCAATACTTAACAGCTATAATTCAAATCAAATTTTGAGTGCCACTTAATAAATCATACTTTTCCAACATGGAGATAAACAGCACACAGGACAAAGCAAACACAAAGCTGTCACAATCACCAAATATTAAGTGTGAGCCACAGTTTACTCGCAGGTTCTATGGCTCAGGATTTTGCTAAGACTGTTATGACCCAATTTTGCAGGCATCTATGAGGCAGCTGTATATCCAGAATGCTCTCCTAGACTCCTGTGCAGAAACCTGGCCTCTCTAGAGGCTGGGGTTGGGCAGGGCTGGCAGACTGCCTCAGCCACCAGTCAAGTGCCAGCTGTACTTGCCACAAATTTAGAAGCCACAGTATAGGCCAGGGGTGGCCAACCTATGGTGCTCCAGATGTTCATGGACTGCAATTCCCATCAGCCCCTGCCAATATTGCTGGCCAGACCCACTCCAATTGGCAAGACCCTAATGAGGAATTCCATTGGGGCTGGCGAAGAAGGAACTAGTGCAGCGGTTCTCAACCTGTGGATCGCGACCCCTTTGGGGGTTGAATTACCCTTTCACAGGGGTTGCCTAAGACTCTCTGCATCAGTGTACTCCAACTGTAAAATGGATAAATGTTAGGGCTGGGGGTCACCACAACATGAGGAACTGTATTAAAGGGTTGCGGCACTAGGAAGGTTGAGAACCACTGAACTAGTGCCTTCCCCACAGCTCTGATCAGTCCGGGTAAACGCATGGATACCTCTTCTGGTCCCTGATAGCATGGTATCCTCATTCTTTGAGAATGCTCTTATTCACAGTGAGGGTCATTAATGGGTTGTTTCCAAGATTTGGTGCAGGCACTTATGAGAGGTGTGGCGTTTTTATACCGAAATACTGCTCTGACTGCTTGTCTGTAAGCCTCGTTCTCCTCCGTAAATTGTCTGTGATCATTTCAATTAATCACAGCCTCTCATTTTGCTTTCTTAGCCTTCTTTGGACTTCCATTGCTTTTAATTTCAATCCCAAACTAGTGGGAATGCACTATTCAATTCCTCTTCATTTGAGTCTTGACAGAGAGTCCTGTTTGCACAGATCCAGAAATTTACTTGTCAATATAAGCACATTCAGCAGCAAGGCAGTAACTGTACACTACAACTGCCTGACTGCATAATCAGAGCACAAAAAAGGTGATTATGTGCACAATTTCTCTCCTAGGAAACCGTCTTTGTATTTAAAGAAGGACGCATCACGGTGGCAAACACTTGAGAAGCTTATTATGAAAGTACGCATTAAATTCTATCAGAGCATTTTAACTTTTACTCCATGCAGCACTTTTAAAATATCGAAACACAGAGCTATTTTACCTGCATTTGTAAGAATGCATCTGTTTGCAAGAGCGTTGTCTTCGCCTGCGCGTCAAACACAAATGGGTAGGTACAAATTGTAACTGGTACATCTGCCAGCTGGAAAGAATGGGGGAGAAATGTAGTGTTAGCAATATTTGCAACAATTCACCTTAAAACAGGGATTCTAGTCCTTCTCTTTGCTCTGCTGATTAAGCAAAGACTAGCCAGTACAGGGGTCTTAAGTTTAAGCTGTCACATCTATTTTATTAATCTTTATTTTCCAAGATGTAGTATGGAAATACGCAATCCAATCTCTGAAGGTATTTAGATTTTGTTTGTTTTAAAGGAATTGTGTGGCTGGATAATGTATTTCCTATGCAACATGGTCTCCTTATTTAATACGTCGAATAATTGGTATACCTTTTTAAGATTACATGCTGTCATGATAGTTCCACGGCTTACAGACGAGTCAAAAATTCAACATCTGATCTCAGAGCTTTTGCTGTGAAGATCAGGTAGCCCCTTACCTCATTTAATCCATGGCTGATGTCCTGCCACAGCAGGGCAGAAAAGGCAGCAGTAATTAAGAGGAAAAAGCAGTTAATTGCTGCACGTATATTCCTGTCCCCACATCCTCAAAAAGCATTTGCCTGACCTTTCCATTTCTAATAGGCACGAGTCCGCTTCAGGACACCTTTCGCAGACAGCATTGGCTGAAAACCCTCGCACAGTTATGCGGATTCTAGGAACTGCATGTGCCGTGATCACATCCAGACCCAGATCCAAAACCAACATATTGTCACCATTCTCCTTCAAGTAGTGAATCCAGTATGAAATAGCTACATTATAATTCATTAAGAGATGTGATGCTACCAGGACTGAACGAGGATTTGGGATTTCTCATTAAAGCTGTTAAGTTTCAGAGGGTAGCCATGTTGGTCTTTAACAGAACAGCTAAATTCCAGTGCAGCAGCACCTCAGAGACCAACAAGACTGTTTGGGGCATGGGCTTTTGAAAGTCAAAGGTATCTGATCATGGAAGCACTGATTCTTGAAAGCTAATAGCTCCCCACCCCCAACCTCTTGCTGGTGTCTAAGGGTGCTCTCTGGACTCAAACCTGCTGTTCTAAAATTGTTAAGTATCTCCACAAAATAGGAATTTCTCACCCAGTACAGACACAACTAGCTTAGCAAAACCACTGAATGGTCTTTCTACCCTTTGAAACTAAACTGAAATTTACAGTGTTACATTTCATTTTGTACTTCCTAGTTTTCACATCCTTCGATTCTGTTTTCCCCCCCTAATGCTGCCACATAAGAGCTCTGCTTAGCAAAGAGCTACTGCATTACATCTGAAAAAGTGTGCTCTAGACCACACTAGTCCACACAAATTAGATTTTAAGGTGTCTGCTACACTTCAAGTTGTTATGGAAATACCGCCAACGGCTGCTGAGATATATGAGTAGGGAAAGAGACACTTCTGATCCAAAAATAAAATAATATCCTCAGAGGATATGTTTGAAAAATTACAAAGAAAGGATCCTTCTATAAATGCCACTGATCTTGAATGAGCGAGTCAGATGGACGGAGGCAGATTCCATGCATTTCTTGCAATGATGCATCTGTGCAACCTCATGAGTTAAAGCCAAACCACCCTTTTTAAAAGAGTTGGGTCGGGCAACAGCTCTGAGGAATGTCTGAGAAAAAGAAAGGAAAGCCCATTAGGGCTTGAAAAGGTGCTGAGGGGGAAAGGCTTCTGGGAAATAAATCCCCCAGTACTGTTTCAGCACAGGAAACTGGCTGATAGAAACTGAAGGAGCTCTTCCTCCCACCATGGTCCAAACTGGCTATTTTTTAAACAGACATTCCCCGCAACTGCTGTGTGACTGCAGAGAAAAACAGCTGCAGGATCCCTGGATCCAATTCCTGGGAAAAAAAGTTTGGCCTTTAATCATTCATTTTGCAAGGAAGAGGAAAGTGTTTGAAGAATACCGACATTTGCATTTTGATCACTTTGATCTAGTGATGCCGTTATCTTTTCTAAAGTCTGCACGTTTTTGTTTTATAAACAACTTCCAGAGTTACCCCTCTGTATAAACTCAGGTTCTATGTTCTGACCTTGAACAGTACCTCCAATAGCATTTGACAGGAAAGGACAAACACACCCGACACTGAGATAACCATTTCCTAGAAATGTATAACCAGTAAGTGTTCCACGTTTCCAAGAAACACACTGTCGTTTCATTCTGCCTGTAAATGTATTCGGAAAATTAATCTTGACATCTTTCGTCTTCAGAATCCAAACAATATACTCAATTCATTCTAACTGAAGAATCTGGGGGTTCTGTACACACAGCTTTTTAGCTTTGGATCACAAAAGTAAAATATGAGGCAAGGGCACCAGAAGGATCATATCCAAGATTCAAATTGAAAATTAGATCATGCATCTATTTAAACAATCAATTAGAGTTGCATGATTTCTAATTTAGATTAAGGCCACATAGAAGGGGAAGATGTTTGTTCATCAAAGTAGCCCCTCCTGCAGACAAAATGTTGTAAGAACTCCCATGTTTTCTTTTAGTAAGCTACAGATGGGGGGGGGGGGGCAGTTTCAAAGCAAAAAAGTGTGGAAGTGATATGGTTAAAACCCCTCTCCCCTTCCTGTATATCCCCTATGAAAACTGCAGCCCCACCAGCAGCTGCAATTAACCATTTAAAGATGAGCAGAAGACCACAATCTGCTCTTACAAGTTTGGTGGTAGAGGAAAATGACATCCAGTCTCAGCTCACTCAGCCCATATATATATATCAAGGCAAGAGACCTGAGAGGGAGTTTGCCATTGCCTTCTTCGGCACAGCAACCCTGGACTTCCTTGGTAGTCTAACCACGCTGACCTTAATTAGCTTCCAAGGTCTGACAATATCTGGCCAGCCTGGGCCATCCAAGTCAGGGCTTTAAAAGTTTAGCATAACAAAATCTTCTGAATGAATGTTTAGGGCAAGAATAGAAGAATATAATTTATTATGGTCAAGAACCAAAATCTGCTGCTAAAATACAATATACAACTTAATAGAACAATTATCTTAGTAGCAATTATCTTCTTCGAGGCAGAACAAACACTTCCCTAGGAAACTGTTTTCTAACCATCAGCAAGACATGGTGACTTATTCACTCCTAGGGTTTAACTTAAGCGTAAAGAACAATTAAGGTCATTTTTAAAAGCTTTTGCTGCCTTGAGATTTCTCAGGTGGAAGAATTAAAAAACACCCACCCTATTCCCGTTTTTATCAGCTTTTACCAGCCAGTAGTAACCCAAAGTGAGTTTTTCAGTTTTTCATCACCAGTATTTTTACTGCTTTTCTCTACTGAACAAAGTTTGGCACTTAGCAGCCTGCTCGTTACAACTTTTTAAAATTTTGTTAATAGGAGCTCCTTAGACTTCATTTGTTTTAGTCCCAACTGCAATAGGTGAGAGATCAGGAGCATGATCCGGGATTCATGAACTGGTTCCCAAATCCTGCTATTCACAACAATGGAAAAAACAGACTGGGAAGACACCATTTTCCTATTCCCCTGGTTTAGTCATTTAATTCTCCCCAGTGGAGAAAGGAGGACAGACTCTTTTCCATTTCTTCCCAGTTATAACCTTGGGATATTATAAACTGAAAAGAGCAATACTACATAGTGGGAGATACAAATACTGGTATCTCCATCCCTACCCTCCAGTACTTTCAGCGGGAATACTTTGTATTTTACACAAATTAAGGTCCCAACCTACAGCTAAGAACTGGTATACTTGCAGAAAATTAACAGAATGGGGATGAAACAGTCTGTTCAGGATAACAGGCAGAATGTTAATTGAAGTACTATTTCAGCTAAACAGAAGAAGAAGAAGAGTTTGGATTTATATCCCACCTTTCTCTCCTGTAAGGGGACTCAAGGTGGCTTACAAACTCCTTTCCCCATCTCCCTCCACAACAGACATCCTGTGAGGTAGATGGGGCTGAGAGAATTCCAAAGAACTGTGACTAGTGCAAGGTCACCCAGCAGGAAAGTAGGAGTGCGGAAACACATCTGGTTCACCAGATAAGCCTCTGCCATTCAGGTGGAGGAGTGGGGAATCAAACCCGCTTCTCCAGATTAGAATCCACCTGCTCTTAACCACTGCACCACGCTGGCCCAACTGGAGTAAAGATACTTAAGGAAACACAGGAACAGTCGATAACTTACAGAGCCTACAGAATGTTAAGAAGAGTTTGATATAAATTACTTTACAGATGATACTCAACTCAAAGCAAAACTAAATATCTTGTGCCATAAACAAAAAAGGCAAAGCACTGGGTCATTACTAACCCACGGGGAGGTTGTCACATTCACAACATTTACTAGACAGACTTTATGAGGTGGTTTGCGATTGCCTTCTCCAGTCATCTACAGTTGACCCCCAGCAAGCTGGGTGCTCATTTTACTGACCTCAGAAGGATGGAAGGCTGAGTCAACCTTGAGTTAGCTACCCAAAACCAACTTCCATCGGGATCAAACTCAGGTTGTGAGAAGCTTTGACTGCTATACTGCGGCTTACCACTCTGTCCCAGGGGGTTCCTTGTTCTGTCATATGAAGAATATAAAATACTAGAAAGGGTTTTTAGCTATCTGCTGGCTTTTGTGCATATTTCATTGTAAGCCAGACTGAACAAAAGGAAGGAAACATTTTCTAAAAAATAAATGTTAGGCTGCTAGTCAATCTCTTTCACATATGGCAAAGTAGTAAAAAAGACAGTCTTGCACACAGTCCACCCACTTTTCAGCCATTTAATAGCTTCTAATCTTAACTAGGTAACAGATTGTAATAGTATACCAACAGGTGTACTATTACAATCTATTACCTATTGGAGATTAGAAACTACCAATTGGCTGAAATGAGATTTTGAGCATATTTGTCCATGGCAACTAAAGTGGTTTGAGCTTATTATTGGAAAGGACACAGCACCTTTCATTTACAACTGGCTGAGAAAAATTCTTTATACAGTCGAATAAAAAAACAACACCTTATTGGGATAAATCTTATTTTGTGCCAGTGGAGCAGTACTTGCAGAAGCAAATTTCCTACTTTAACTGCCACCTGCAGCCTGTCCTGACCCCGAGCTCAGTGAACCCCAGGGAGCAGCACAGGGGTAAAATGCAAAATTCAAACACACACACTTCCAACAGAGGAAAACATGGTTAAGATTCAGACTGCAGAAATAGACAAAATTAGCACTATGTACCACGCAATTGAATAGCAAAGTATAATGTATTTATTAATTAGTCTAATATATAACAAATGCAGCTACAGTATTATACTGATATGTTTTAACATTGGGTGAATTACACTTTTATTTTATTGAAGAGAAAAATATTGTTATACGTGCACTTGAAGGAATGTTTCAAATACATACACCTGAACCAACCTTACCCTACTTTGGTAACCAGGTGTAAGATCTTGAATATTGCCTTGTGCATTTGACTGGGAACACCAAGTCACAGAAATGGACTCTAAGTGCGTTTTATTCTCTTAGAACTACATGACAGCAATTCTCTTTATTAATATACAGTTTTACAAACTGTTGTATGTTATATACTGAAGATATGGGACACTGGAAATCAGCAGATAGCCTTTGATCTGCCCTCAGATATCCTCACATCTAACACCGCAGCAAAAAATGTTTACCTCTAAGGATTGTTGTGAAAGCGCATAAAGAGCAAAACAAAATATAAAAACAAGAGAGCCACTGCCATAAAACAAAATGTTAGTTCCCACATTTCAAGACATCAGGACTGAGGGTCTTCACATGTTACAAAATTCTTATACAGAAGGCACTTGGTTATAAAAAGATGCATATCTGAAAATTGCTCCAAAGGTCCTGAAACTGTGATGCTAATGCCCAATTTTTAAAATTTTATAATGGAGAACTGCACAGCAGTACAGGAATTTTATAAAATGTGAAGGAGTACGTCACGGCATCATAGTGCCCTGAATCATTTGCGCTTGTACTCTCAGCACCGCCTAAAAAGGTGGATTGCAGGCTGTTTTCACTGTCAGTTAGCTTGACAACATAAATAACCTTATAGGAAAATCTCAGCAAGGCACATATTAGGGGAAATTAAGAAGGAACCGAGAAATGAAAAGAAAACCAAAAGGTGCTCTCAGCAAACAGCGTGCCACATTGTGTAACTGTTCCTGGAATGCTCCAATAGTAGAAAAAATATCCCTTGACGCAGAAAAGCATTCTGTGAAGGAGGAAGTTGGTTTAGAACCCTTCTCTGTAACATGCAGCTTTCTACATACAGGATTTTAAAAATATGCAATGAAGCAATGAATCAAGTCATTTGCTCATTCTGGGTCTAATATGCAATACTTCTGGCACATGAATAAAAATCCATAAAGCATAAAGCAATCTAGATACGCGTTTTAGAAGGTATGGACAAAAATGGGAATACTTACCATGCAATAAGCCTGCTGCTGAACCCAGCTGATGTAGTCATTTCTTATGTCTATCAAATCTTGTACTTCATGTATGTAGAATTTATCATACTGTATGATTTGTCCCCCTTTTTCATTTACCTAAATTAAAAAAGCAACATTTTATCATTAAGAATATTTTACATTCCATTCCACTAAAACTACAAACATTTTCAAACTCCTAAACTTAACACCTATGGGAGTTACCCCATCTTTTGAAGCAAATGTTTGACAAAACAGACTCAAGAAAAGACCATTTTCCTTTATAAATATAAAAAATACCAACGTGCAGAAGAACAAAGATGTGTACAGAAAATTAAAAGCATGTACATTTCCCAGAAAGAACTCAGTAGAGGCAGCCTATAGCAAGCTTTCACAGCTTTGAAAAAATTCAGCACATTTCAAACCACTAAGCATAAGAACTGAGAAATGCCATTTCTTTAATCATTGTAGAGCCCTGAACTCCAAAATCACATTTATTTTAAAATATGGCACACTGCCTATTGCTGCAGTCATTTATTTTATTTAAGTGTTTTAACCCACCATTCAATGAGGACTCAAAGCAACTTATAGCATCAAAAGAATTTAAAAACTGCACAGCAGAAAAACATTGTATTGTCGAAGGCTTTCGTGGCTGGAATCACTAGGATGTTGTGAGTTTTCTGGGTTGTATGGCCGTGTTCTAATAGTATTTTCTCCTGACGTTTTGCCTGAATCTGTGGCTGGCATCTTGACAATATTACTGGAATATGACCATGCAATCCGGAAGTCACAACATCTAGAAAAACATTAAATTCTACAAATACTTAAACACAGGTTGACCAATAACTCAAAGCAGGTAGTAATAACTTTTTTTTTTGCTGTCAAGTCACAGCTGATTTATGGCAACCCCAGATGGGTTTCAAGACAAGAGACAGTTTGCCATTGCCTTCCTCTATGTCACAACCCTTGACTTCTGGTCTGGTCTGACATCCAAAATACTTGATAGGCCTACCTTGCTTACTTTCTGAGATCTGACAAGATCAGGCTAGGCTGGGCTATCCAAGTCAGTGCAGTAACAACTCTAACCCATGAGGAAAGCAGTCTCTCCCCTTGCAGCCAGCAGGCACAATTAACTCACTAGCTATTTCTGAAAAAGTTTCCTTCAAATTGTATCATATTTCTTCTGTTATATGGTTTTAAGCGTTGAAATTCAATTTCTGCAGTTTTGCCTACAGCAAAATACTACTGAAGCTAGCTAATTCTTCACAAAATAAAATTTAACTCAGTTTATGATGTGGTGGGCCTCTGCGAGTAGCAGAGAGCTGGACTAGATGGACTCTGGTCTGATCCAGCTGGCTTGTTCTTATGTTCTTATGATGTGGCCCATCCCACTGTGGCTTAAGTGAAAACATGGCTAAATGTCCCATTTGCTAAAGATGCAAAAATCAGGTATTCTATAGCTTAAAAAAAAATTCTATCTCACGTTCTATTTGTATTTCCACTTATGAGGACACAAGGAAATGTTCTTTGCCCACTGCTCAAAACACAAATGCTAAACCCCGAATGGTCCACATAGACAGAAAGAAAGGCAGAAAAACTTTAGCTTCAATTATGTTAATACTAAAATGCACTCAGTGGTTTAAATATGGATACAAAGCGATAAGAAACATACCCTGTACAAAATTTCCAAAACTTTGAGGGCAGTATGTAAACAGCTATTGAAGATTCTTTGCTCTGAAGGAGGAATGCCGATCTTATTCAGTTTCAAAAGATGAACCACAACATCCTTGTAAAGTTCCACTACTTTGAGAAATAATGGAGGCTCCAATAAAGACCACCAGTTTTCTACAAATAAAGGGGGGGGGGGAGATTGAGCAATTTACATACAGATAAAAATACCATACAACTTAACTGGACTTGTATGTAACTAATATTATTTGTTGTATCAATTTATCAGTTGTTCCACATCATACAAGGTAGAATATTCCTTACTACAGATGTTCCCAAATAAAGACCCTGCTGTCTAATCTTATATTGTGTTATCAAGTTGCTTGGTTTCATTCAGACAAGACAAGACCCGACCCAGTTTAAGATCAGAAGTTACATGCCCTAGTGCTCTTGGACATTTTTTCATTGGATACAGAAATCTGGATTATTGTCGAAGGCTTTCACGGCCGGATTCAACTGGTTGTGGTGGGTTTTCCGGGCTGTGTGGCCGTGGTCTGGTGGATCTTGTTCCTAACGTTTCGCCTGCATCTGCGGCTGGCATCTTCAGAGGTGTATCACCGAGGGAAGTCTGTTACACTGTGTACACCAGACCACGGCCACACAGCCCGGAAAACCCACCACAACCAGGCAGAAATTGTTTTCAGGAAGGCAGCCACGTTGGTCCACAGTAGCAGAACTAGATTATAGTCCAGTATTTTGGGATTATAAACTATTGAGAATCAAAGCTCCCGAAGAGAAATCTTATTGGTCTCAAAGGTGCTACAGGACTAGAATCTAACTCAGCCAAAATATTATATCTTTATCAAAACAAATAAACTGAGGCCCAGCAATCTCTCTTTCGAAAATGTTTTTAAAGAGCTTAAAATCTCGTTTAAATGGCCATTTTCAAGACCTTTCTAACTAGGAAATATCACATCCCTAAATTTAGGAATGTGATCATCAAACAGCTCCTTTATTACACAGAGACATCAGGAGTAAGGTCTCAGGAATTGGTTCCTTCTTGGCTGCAGCACCTTAGGAGAATTACCATATTAATTTAGACTGAGAAACGATCAGCTTGGGAGGAGATGGTGCCTTATATTTTGATGAGGTGGGTGCCCTCTCAAAGATATTCGAAGAGTTGTGTGATATGAGAAAGGAGCAGTCATTTCTGATAGGAGTTGAATTTAGGATTCACTCATATGATTGAATGGTTCAATGTTTAAAAACTAGCACGTCCCAAAATTACAAGCAGAGGTTATTCTTATAGGGTAGCAGTATTTTTCATATAGAAATATCAAGGTATGCAGGCAGCAACATTTCTCTTTGTAAACATAATTATCACTGAGGAGTCATAGAGCCCTTCGGGGATTGGGTGGGATATAAATCCAAAAATAAACAAACATACATATGAAAATTCATAGTTGAAGAGGTTTTTTAAAAAAAACTTTAAAAAAAGAACTTACCAAGAACTTTTAGTGGAGCTTTTTCTAGGTTTGTAATTGCTGCAGCAAATGGAATTGCTAGTGTCATGTAATTGTTTGAATCACTCATCAGCGGACATTCTGGCAGGGTTAAAAACAGTCTTAGGGCTTCAACATCAGGGAAGGCACTGGTCAGTTTAGGAATAAGATTCTTCTCCAAACTAGCTGCCACCTAAAAATGTTGTTCAAAGCAAGATTCTGGATTTAACTTTAAAACACTTTCAAGAAAAACACAAACAGATTCATATAACCAGATGAAAAACTGGAATAGAAAATTCATTTGCACAGAAGTGTTTTCATGATAAAAGAAACACCAGAGACCTTCAGTAAGCATCCTGAGAACAAATGTTTCTTGACATCAAGAACAGTTAGCAATTATGCTATACATTTCTGTTCTGGCCTATAACACATATTCATGTGTACTTATTTCAGCCCTAAAAATAATAAAAATGCAGCGCTTATTTAAAAAATCACAAAACTATTTCTCACATAGCTACATCAGAACCATTCCTGCAATTTGCATTTTCAAACAAATAATACAAACGCTCCATTAGAAGCCTAAAATTTCAAATTCACAGTAAAAAGAAGGATCCAGAAGTTACTATTAGACATCATCTGGAATGGGAGAATACTAAATTGAAGGAGGATTTACAGAACCAACCTGCTGAGATATGTGTGGATGCTCTGGCTGTATAAGTTTATGAAAAAGAAGTCGAGCAGCATTCATATCAATTCCTGAGACTCTGGCACTAGTTCTGTAGTGATCATCATTACTACAGAAAGAACAGAAAATTCAGCTTTCTTCATGCATTACACAGGAGTCAACATTGTAATGTTAAAATCAGGAGTTTAAAATAAGGCACACTACCCACGCACCTGATAGCTAAAAAGCTCCCATTTAGGCATCCGGTGGAGGAAAATGTTCCATCTATTTCACTATTTAAAAATGAAAAAAAAATTAATACAACACAATGGCTCATTCCGCACATGCAGAATAATGCACTTTCAAACTGCTTTCAGTGCTCTTTGAAGCTGTGCGGAATAGCAAAATCCACTTGCAAACAGTTGTGAAAGTGGTTTGAAAACGCATTATTTGGCGTGTGCGGAAGGGGCCAATGTTTAAATAGATTGTAACTTTTACAGATGGCATTATATTCACTGGTTAACTGTGCTCATTACAGTATCCTCAGAAGAACTGAATCCTCATTAAGAAACTGAACAGATGACCTGTACTCAAAACTGCCCATTCACAGCTAGAATATTTCAGAAAGACTACCCACTCTGCTGTAAAAACTTAAGCTTGGTTCCAGCATGAACCAAAAGACATAGTAAAAGAAAACCTTAGGTGACATTTAAACTAATTACTACTTCCCCTGCATCTTTTTTGTTTTTACCTGTACACTTTCAAAAGATGCATTCAAATGTTGAAGCCTCACTGATAACTCAGTAAAAGAGACGAAGACAACTGGTTATAGAATAGGGCAAAGAGCAGGAACGTAATTTGTTCTTACTTGGCTATTTCCCCAGGAAGCCTTCCAGGACAGCTCAGCAGTCTCTGAAGGAAGCCTTCATTCACAGTCCAGATTTGCTTCGAAGCATTAGGATATCTGAAGTCATCTGGGGGAATCAAATCCTACATTTGGCAAATTACACATATCAATACATACAGCTTTTTGAACAACAAACCAATATATTTAAATTGTGGCCCTCTTATGTGTTGGAGTTTTATTCTGCCAGTACTTGTTATCTTGACCTTTATTCTCTACTTCTTGCTTATGAAACACTACATATTAGCAGAATCCACACAAATTTAGATAAAGGAACAGATTAAAACCCCTTTTTAAAGAGAGATTCAATCTGAATTCTTTCAGATAAATGTCCCCTCTTTTTAGGATAGATAACACCCTTCATACAGCTTTCACTGACTTTTATGCAAGCATCCAGCTACTCTAGATTTCCATTACATTCAATGGAGCTGGGTGCTCATCTGAATCAGCAGCTGAAAAGTAAAACAAACATTTTCAATTACACCCTGAATTAAAGGCTGATTCTCATAATCAACAGACTTAAAAAAAACTGTAGTACAGTAAGTCATGCTCCTACGCAGGTAATCGTACATATAAAACTAGCAACACCATCAGACATCCACATCTACTGGATAGTCCAGAAGAAATCTTATCTGGACAAATCTGTATTCCCAGTTTTTAGCTTCTTGTAGCCTACAGAAAGCCCAGTCCCTGTATTTAATGAGAGGAAACGATGGTTTTCTTCAAATGCTAACGCCTGCGCTTCTGAACAATTCAAATAGAACATATCACAGCTGTTATCTAACATACCAGAGATGTAGGATTCAAACCAGGCCTTCCCAACATGGTGCCCATGGGCACCGTAAAGCTTGCTGACATCTTTTCTAGTCCCCTCCAAGTGTTCTTAGGATGAGGGTGGGGCCAGGCAGGGTTTTTGCCCAGCAAGGGTTCTGAATGGCTACTGGAGATATGACTGACTGTGTAGATTTTGTAAGTGTTGTTCTAGGAGCAGCTTCTACTATATCACAAGAACCTTAGCTGTGTGACTGAAGTACAGCTACGCTAATCATTTTATGGCTGACTCCACTTCTTATAGCAGCCATTCTGTGGAAGCCATGTTGTAGCTGTGCGCGCCAGGCCATGTCAGAATGCCAAAGGTGCCCGCATGCTCAAAAAAGTTGGAGACCCATGACTCAAACTAAGAACCGCATATGCCTCAAATGATATATCCTTTGCACAGTGAGCCAGCAACAAAGCAAAGCTTTTATAGTCAACTTCTGTACCACAATCAGATCATTTTCCACCAAATTCTACAGAATCTCAGCAACTGAAGATCTGAGAAATGCATGCGGTTTTAACAGGGCAAAAAAATAATAAAGTATATGATGAGGGCTATAGATTAACAGTTCTTAAATGAAACAAAGGAAAAACAATGTTAATGTAAAGTTGAGACTCCTGATAGCAAACAAACCCCAGTACACCATACTCAACACAGAAGCCAGTTGATAGATTAAAAGAAGAAGAAGAATTACCTCTGGCATAGAATAATGGGAAAAGCTTTGATCTCCACCAGAGAAAATCTTCTTTACACAATAATATTGTTCACCGTCTATAATTAAAATAAGATACAATTAAAACCCAGTAAGTTGAATAGACTATTATGCTGACACGGATACTTTAATTACAAAGGTATGAATGAACTTGAAAAACTCAAGGGTAGTATCATCGCTAGCTCTGCTAAGAACACGTCTGTATGCCAGCATTGATCACCACAATCAGAGAACCTTCTGTTCGGAGTTACATTGGCAATTATTATTTGGCACTATTACAGATGTGAATGCATTCAGCCAGAAACTAGATTAGCCTCGTAAAGGAGACACTTTCAAGAGGAGCAGCGATTTATCACACCTATGGTACACAGCAGATACAGCCTCAAACTCTGATGATGGTACCCATAAATGTATTCTCTGACTCATAATAATGACTCATTTAAGAATGACTCACTGGCATAATGCTTGACATATATTCACAGTTACCTGAATCTGGTGGGATCTGGCCACCATAAGGAAGCCAATTTCCTTTTACTGGGAAGGGGCTTTTCCTGTTACTGGTTGATCCTGTGCCTAACTGCCCATTGCCTCCAAGGCCAAAACAATAAATTCTTCCAGTTGAAGGAACAAACGCAGACGTGTGCTGCCTAAGGCAGAGGAAACGATACAGAAAGACATTCAAAAACAGCCTGAGAATGCTGTGGTACCCAACATAGAGCCATTCAAAATCCAACATAAATGGAACATTCAGTCTGCCATTGTAAGCTCAAATGGGCCCTGAGACTTCTCCCCAAGATAATGAAGTAGCAGTAGTAGACTAGAACAGCATGGCAGTCACTGGCACTCCTCCTGTCTAGGCAGCTGTACACATGAAAACGTCAGAGGATGGTTCAAAGGTAAAGCTGCTCATCTGTGCCAGCGCCAGGTCATTGCTGACCCATGGGGTGACCTCACACCATGACACTTATTAGGCAGACTGTGTTTACCGGGTGGTTTGCCATTGCCTTCCCCAGTCATCTACACTTCACCCTCAGCGAGCTGAGTACCCATTTTCCCCAACTCAGAAGGATGGAAAGCTGAGTCAACCTTGAGCCAGCTATTTGAAGCTGACTTTTGTTGGGATCGAACTCAGGTCATGAGGAGAGCTTTGACTACAGTACTGCAGCCACAGGGCACTTCAGAGGACAGTTACAAGGAAGAACACAACTAGGAGTCATTTACTAATATCTAGACATTACAGAAATGAATAACTTCAGGGTGGGGGGGAAAGGGACCAGATAGTTGAAACAGTTGGAAATTCAAGAGAGCCTTATATAGGATCCTAGGAAAGAGGGAGGGGCCCGGGCACAGCCGTAGAGAACCTGCTGGCACACATAATATCCTGGTTTCAATGCCTGACATCCCCAGTTAAAAGAATCAGGAAGTAGGTGATGTGAAGGACCACCACCTGCCACCCTGGAGAGCCACTCCCAGTCAGAATAGACAGTCCTGATCTTGATAGGCCACTGGTCTGACTCAGCAGAAGCCAGCTTCGAGTATTTTCTGAGTAACTGCAAGCAGAAGGAAACTGGAGGCAGATTTCCCCCCACTTTCTTTTTTCCACAGCTGGTCCCTGTGATCTCCATAGCCAGAATGTAGGGATCAGGAGAGCCTTGTGGACAAAGTGCTGCATAGCCCAGGCAGATGCAGTGCAGAGCGGGAACTGGGTGAAACTGACTCTAGGGCTCACAGAAGAGGATTTGACCTTATATCTCCTCTTCGCTGAGGCTCTCCATAACACATGGCCTACTGTCCATTTGGGGAGCTGTTGTGGGAAGGGAAGGGTCACAGCTCATGATTTCTAAAAACAATCCAGACACAGAAATCTATAGTGTCTAAAGAACATGTTCGTTGATTTAAACAAGCTATATAACTTAGTGCGTTCAAAAAAGCATCCAAGGCAACTTCCTGCCAATCCAATAAAGCAGTTTTGAATTGCATTAGGGTCACCTCACTGAAGTTTTCCCTTGTGTCTTATAAATCCAAAACTGTCTAAATCACAGCTGCCCCTTTTCCTAACATATCACCATGCCCGCTGCACTACAGCATGCAACCGGTAAGGATTACTGACTTTTTGTAGCCCCGCTCCAAGATAAGCCTTACCTTCCACAGGTTATTTGTGTGACTGTGCTCCCCATAAGTTCAAACACTTTCCTGGGGTTTACTTCATGGCTAGTCAAGTTGTGACCCAGTTGCCCGTAGCCTCCAGCTCCAAATGTAAACACCCCTCCTTGCTAAAAAAAAAAAAGGGGGGGGGGTGATTAGAAAGCCATACTTAGGTAACAAACAGACTGTCAGAAAAATACCAAATGCCTGTTCCAGCAAACACAAAGACGATAATATTTACACAGTAGAAATGACACTGCTCATCCCTACTATGTGAAAGTGTGAAGAACAAAACAGCCCCATAGTGCTAGATTTTAAAGTGTGTGAATAATAATCTGCAATTATTATTTTTCAAAAACACAGAACCCCAGATTGTTCCCTGCATCCTTTCCACTGCAGCTGAGTGGAAGCATCTGTGGCATTAACAGCAGCTTCCACATCCAGCAACCTTGCTCAAGATCAGCAGAAGAACCCTGAAGGAAAAGCGGAGTCTGCAACTCTCCCCTGTCAGGTTTGCAGAAAGCCTGGGAAGAGAGGGCCTGAATTCACATTCGTGGCAATAGGAGCCACTGGGAGATGAGGAAGGAAGATTTCTCCCTGGTTTGCTGCTGCCTTGATAACCCAATGCAAGAACTGAAAAATCTTATGGGTGTTGGGTTGAGTAATGGGGAGTGGTTATGCCTGTGAGGCATTTTGACCTAGATGGACTGTTTGTAAGCTTTGATGTACAAGCTTCTTTGAGACTGATCTTCAACGAAAAGGATGTTTTAAATAAATGAATGAATTCCCTTTTAAGTGTTGCCAACAGGCAACAGATAGGATCATCCTTTTAGCTTATACCAACATAAAATTGTTGGGCTGTATTTCATTATATTAACCTAGCTTCTGCCCCCCTTATTTGTCGCATGAACTACAGCTTCATGACTAGAAGCCGCCATAAGAAAAGCGCCAAAGATTCATTACTGAATAAGCAGCCCCCCTTAATGAATTTCAATGAAAGATTAAAAACAGCGTATCAGATTTCATTATGGTTCTGAATGGATAAATCTAATTTGAGAGTGCTATCTTTAAAAAAAAGAATAACCGACAGCACAGAACTGATAAAGGACTTATTAGGGGCCAATAAAGAAAAAGAAGTAGTCCCACATTACTAGTAATATCAGACTGTGAAAAGAGATTGTTTAAAAAGCTGTATGTGGACCTCGTGCCTGATCTGTAACAGGACTGCTGTTTTCACTTTTATTTTAAGAATATCTTCAAAAACTGCATAAATCATTTCTCCCTACTACTAGTCAAACAGTTTTAGAAATGAAATTAAGAGTTCAAGTTCTTATAAAATTACATCTTCTGTGTAGAAAAAGGGTATTTGTTCATTAAAACAGAAACTAAGTAAAATGTACTTACATTTACATATTCCCTTTGAATTTAAAAGAGAGCTTATATAGTAAGATTTACTTTAAAAATGTCAAGTTTAGTACACAACCACACCGTTAATGAGCATACAGAGATAAATCTTAGCTTCTGGCACTACGAAAAAGTGATATCCATCACTAAGGGAGGCACTGGCAAGGTTATCGGAGCCATGCATACAGAGGTCAAACAATAATCTTTCTAACAGGCACCTGGAAGCAAGACAAGGACCAGCTCCCGTATATCTCCCCTTCTCAAACTGTAAGTACTAATTTAATCATTATCTGCCAGCCACATGAGTAATGTTATGACACAGCACCGTGGGGAAACTGCAGACACTGAAATGCCAAATTGCTTACTCACTTTCCCGTGGGTTGACCACTTGTATGAAATGAAAGAAAAGCAAGTGGTTAAATCTAACATGTGACTTGCACTTCTCAGTAAGTGGGGGAAGAGTTCACAGCCCACACCCACCTATACAGGGTGTGGTATTTGAAAAAGAGCAGGCGCCCTGGTGAGCAACAGTGGCAGAAGTGTTCTTCCTGTCCCTTCTCCATACATAGCTGCTGTTCGCCATTATGCCACCTGAGACAGCTTGGCAGCTTTTGGCAACAGCCTTCCTATTTCTGGATGAACAGGCAGCCCAGCAGCATCAATGGCACAAGATTCAGTGCAGGTGAACATGTTCCTTGCCACCCACTATGTCCAATGCCTGACACTAAAGGCGATAAGTGCTTCATTTCTAGTACAGTACCTTTGTAAGAGCTGCAGTATGGTCTTCTCCACAAGAGATGTAAACAATTTTATGAGATCTTAGTGACTTTAGAAGATTGGGAACGTATCTATCTGAAAGTTGTAATAATGCAATATAAGACAGATGCTGAAACAAGTTATATGCAAAACCACTTCAAAATAATCAGCTATCAATATCAGATTTTTTTCAATATCAGTGTTTTTTTTTTAAATTAGGAATGTCCTCATTTTTTACTTAAAAGTTAGAATTTTTGTGAAACAGTGCAGGATAACAAATGTACCAGGAAGTCTTAAAACGATCTGTTTTGAAAATACCATTGTGAAAAATGAACAAGGCATTTGTAGAACTTCACAGACAACAAGTAACAGATTAACTTCAAAACGCTGCGCTGCAAAGAGAACCACAATATTCTTCAGCAGCTTTCTGTGTTTCAGTGGATCTCCCGGCTATCCTGCAGCAGCAAAGCACTGGTCATTGCTTGCTTATTTTTGTAAAGACAAACAATTTGCTCATACAAAATAGAGAAACAACAGAGAGAAGAGGAATATACTGCACTTACCAGTTTCATCATTAAGACCAAGTTGACCAAATTTGTTGCGTCCCCACCCAAAGACAGCTCCGGAAAGAGACAGTACAAAGCTATGCGCACCACCTGCTGCAATTTGGGTAAAAGGTATTCCCAATAAAGATTTCACCGGCTGTGGGGAAGTCTGCTTTTTTAATTCATAGCCTAAACCTAGTTGACCATGCTTATTCTGTCCCCAGGAAAAAACTTCACTTCCTGTGGAAGAAAAACAAAAGACATATTTAAAATAAAGAATCAGAGACATTTCTCGTTCTAAGAAGTATTCCATTAGTTTACATCACAAAGTTCAAACTGTGATAATAATGAGTGAGCTAATAAAGGCATTTCTGAATTTGCAAAAGACTGTTCTGTTGCAATTTGCAGCTCACCCAAGATGCATTTTAGCTCAAGGATCAGTGTTACCCAGATAACTCAGTTAGCTCTTGCATACTTCCAGATATAAAACTGTTAGAAAAGAAGGTAAGCTCTTATAGAATGGCACTCGTATCACCCACCCTACTATATCCGAAGAATGAAGACTTCTACTTGAAGCCCATCATACACTTTTTGACATTAATACAATCTGGCAGCAAAAAATGCAAGAAACACAATGATTATGTACCCACTGTGTGAATCAGTAGCAGAGGGACTGGCACACAATGATAGGTAATGCACTAGAACCAGCCTGAGGATGGGGGAGTAAAAACAGCACAATAGAAATGAAAGAGTAAAGAACACACGAGCACAGTGGAAAGGCAAAAAGCTTAACAAAGCTGAGAAAGGGAGAGAGAGCACATGCCAAATTAAAAAAATATATATATAACCTCACTTATTATATGGCATTCATTTTCTTGGCAAAAGTAAAGGTTGTTACTTGCTTACCCAGATATAAAGCACTTTCTGCATATTCAGTAACTCCAACACATGCTTTATTCCTTGATATATTTCAGTATTCTTTCATTGAGGTAGAAACACATTTTAAATTTACAAACAATTAAGAATGTAATGAAAGCCCACTGAGCTTGGTTACCTTTGGAGAGGGCAAGTGAATGACAGTAGCCACAGGCAACCTGCACTATTTGGACATCTGATAAACTTTTAATGTTTCTGTGAGAACAACAAAAGATTGGATCAGCCTTTTAAAGCAAGAAATTAAGGAAAACATACAGAAATGCATATGAAGTGCTCAAAAATCATGTGGCTAAAAATACTTAATTACACAGAACCTTCATAACTTATTGGATGTAAATTACTGCTCTGCAACTTCTAATCTATTGATTATCAAAGCAAGGAGGTCTCCTTAAACAAATGTTATATTGTCTGAAAAACTACAGCTGAAAATGTAACACATTTACTAAAGAAGAAACCATGAAGGAAGGTTTCTAGATGAATTTACTCCTCTGTATTTGTCTAGATTTCTGAGGAAATATTTGTGACAGTCAAGACATTTTGATTCCTACACAACAGGCGGGATCCAGAGGTAATTTTCTGCTGATGTCACTTCTACATGCGCTCCCCCCCCCCATCAAAAATTGTGTTATTAGGGGAGAGAAGCCCCTTTGCATGTGGGGCAAATGGTAGGATCTACAACAGATGGGAGAAATCCGTAAAACTGCCTCCCACTTCTGCTGGGAGAAAATCAGTGCTGAATGCAACCTAACAGAAACAATTCTCCAAGAGTAGATTTCAAAGGCTTAACATCATGGAAGCCAGTTGACAAAGAATGTGCACATCAGCAGTGATCCAGTGACCTGTCTGGGCACACGGAAAGGTTAGAGTACATCCAGTGGGCCTTCCATTCCTCTACCCACACACATGTACACACAGAAGTCCTCCACTACAACCCAGTCCCATACTACAAACTGTTTGAAGCGGCTGGTGCTGCTGGGCTAAGAAGAAAAAGCCTTGTTAAGCACACAAAGATGGTTATGTGCAGTTCCAAGCCATGTCCTAGATGTCTGCATGACAGAGGCAGACACCAAGATTAACTGAACCATTCTTCCACCGCCAACTCACAGAAATAAATTCTCAAACCACCTTTGTCCTGTATTTGAGATGCAACTTTAGTAAGCTGGCAGAGGAAACTGCTTGGGGGAAAAATGGTCAGAGAAACTCTCAAAACTTTAATATGCATACGCCACTTTCAAGCACATAGGTAAGGGGGGGGGTCCTCGGGTTTGACCCCCCCATTCATGTCCGAGGCTCCGCCCACCCGTTTGTGGGTTTTTAAAACATTTTGTGTTTTTTGGTTTTTGGCCTGCAGGGGGCGCAATTCTTTGGCTAGCAGCACCAAACTTTCAGGGATTGTTTGGTGGACTCTCCTGATGATACTACCCAGGTTTGGTGAGGTTTGGTTCAGGGGGTCCAAAGTTATGGACTCCCAAAGGGGGTGCCCCCATCCTTCATTGTTTCCAATGGGAGCTAATAGAAGATGGGGGCTACTCCTTTGAGGGTCCATAACTTTGGACACCCTGAACTAAATTTCACCAAACCTGGGTGGTATCATCAGGAGAGTCTCTTACTGATACCATCCAGGTTTTGTGAAGTTTGGTCCAGGGGGTCCAAAGCTATAGACTTCCAAAAGGGGTGCCCCATCCCCCATTGTTTCCAATGGGAGGTAATAGGAGATGGGGCTACACCTTTGAGGGTCCATAACTTTGGATCCCCTGAACCAAACTTCACCAAAACTGGGTGGTATCATTAGGAGAGTCTCCTAAAGATACCCTAAAAGTTTGGTGCTGGTAGCTTAACAATTGCATCCCTGACAGCAGGCACCCCCCAAATTTCCTTTTAAAGCCACCCCCTTCGGAATGTATTTAAAGCGAGAATCTGAGGTCCTCAGTTTAGAAGAAGAAGAAGAGTTTGGATTTATATCCCCCTTTCTCTCCTGTAGGAGACTCAAAGGAGCTTACAATCTCCTTGCCCTTCCCCCCTCACAACAAACACCCTGTGAGGTAGGTGGGGCTGAGAGAGCTCTGAAAAGCTGTGACTAGCTCAAGGTCACCCAACTGGCGTGTGTGGGAGTGTACAGGCTAATCTGAATTCCCCAGATAAGCCTCCACAGCTCAAGCGGCAGAGCAGGGAATCAAACCCGGTTCCTCCAGATTAGAAAGCACCTGCTCTTAACCACTACGCCACATTGAAAGTGATGCTGTTTCACGGTGGGGGATAATCCACCCCCAAACAGCATCACTTTCAATGTTATTTAACTGGGGACCCCAGATTCTCCCTTTAAGGTGGATTTAAAAGGAGAATTTGGGCTCTCTAGTTTAAACACCATTGAAAGTGATGCTGTTTGGGGGTGGATTCTAGCATCACAGCGGCTGCCCGGGGGGCAGGGTGGGGGGGGGGACTCAGATTTTGCACCGGGCTCCATTTTCCCTCTACCCCTCTTCCCAGAGGGGAGGGCAGAAGGAACTGCCAGCTGCCGGCTGGGAGCCCAGCTGGTGGGGGGCAGGGGAGGGCAGGGCGGGGGAGTCTGCTTTTATAAGCGCTAGGCCGTGGGCGGGGCTTGGGGAGGCGTGGCCACGCCCTTGGGGGTGGGGGGGTGGGCCCCCCGAACCCCCCCCATAAAAAATCTATACCTACGTCCCTGGCCACTTTGCTGAGTCAGAACTTCTGTTTATTGTAATTAAATAACTAAAGAAATTGTCAAAATCAGGAAAAACCAGACATGTTTTTAAAATTCCTGAACAGTATGTTGTAAATTACTGCTCGGCCAAGTATGGCATCCAAATATATATTGATAGACTATTTTAATACTGCATAAGTAATGAGACTACTTGGTGAAAAACATGCTGCTTATCTAGTTATACACGATGTATTTCACTGCAGGTAACTCCATAGTTCAAGTTTAGAACAATCAAATTACAAGCACATGTACCTTCTTTCTTACAGCTGTAAAATTAATTTCAATCCATAAAGGCTCCCTAACATAATGTAATAAAAAGAATTAAATCTATCCAAGCATAGTTTTATAATCTTAATATAGTTTCCAAATGTATTGAATTATTAGGATACAAGATAGCTCTTTGAAACAGTTTTCTTTCTGATAAGAAATAACACTTAGCATTCATATAGCTCTTCAGAGTATCCAATGTTTCACATAGATCCAAGGACCCTACAGATACTATCAACAGAAACTTAGCGATAGGAAATCAAACTATTTCTTGTCCACTTGTAGCCTGTAATCCTTATTACTGAAGTAACATGAACATTACCGTGTTTCCCCAAATATAAGACAGTGTCATATATTAATTTTTGCTCCCAAAGATGCGCTATGTCTTATTTTCAGGGGATGTCTTATTTTTTCTGTATTCTGTTCGTCAGACGTGCTTCCAAACAAAAACGTTGCTATGTCTTACTTTCGGGGGATGCCTTATATTTCGCACTTCAGCAAAACCTCTACTATGTCTTATTTTTAGGGGATGTCTTATATTCGGGGAAACAGGGTAGTTAAATCTAGCTGTTTCTATCCTGGAGCAGAGCTAGAATCCAACTTTTGGCCTTTTCTTTTTTATTCCTTTCATTTTCGCTATCCGAATGTTACATCCAGCAATAAAGAGGTTGTGTTGTTAGTCAGCAGTACAAGTTACTACTTTCATCTGTTTTTCAATACAGGGGCCAGACACTAAAATGGCAAGCATGTAATGAGGACAAATATCAACCCCCTATGGCAGACAGGAGCTAAAGCAGGGGTCTGCAACCTGCAGCTCTCCAGATGTTCATGGGCTACAATTCCCATCTACCCCTGCCAGCATGGCCAATGAACATCTGAAGAGCCGCAGGTTGCAGACCCCTGAGCTAAAGTTAAGGGACAGCAGTGTGTTTAAGGTAACCTATCATGAACTGGGGGATGTTCTACCTCTGCCTCCCTAGAATTTATACACTGTAGTGCATGTTCTATAAAGTGTACAGACTGAGCAAATACAGGCTTTCTGCAATGTTTAGAGGTGCAAATGAAGAAACCTCTGCTTTACCTGGGCACTCTAACACATTCTTCAGTTCCAGGCAAGCCAAGCTGTCCATCTACTGCAAGACCCCATGCATAGACTTGCCCCTTGTCATTTAATGCTAACGTGTGGGCTTCTCCACACGAAACAGCTACAATATTTTGAGCATCCAGGGCACCAACCTGCTCTGTAAATGTCAAAGAAAAAAGATTACATAATTTTTGTGCTGCAATTGCCAGAATATGTAAAAAAGCCATTACGCTACCCCATTGCTAAGATCAGCAGCAAGATTATTAGTGGCAAAAACTTGGACTTGTTGCCGTCAGTAGATAGCTTACAGAGAACATGTTGGTTTAACACACTTGTGGCTCAAACTGAACTATGTAAGGCTCTGTGAGAAAGGAAAAACCTTTATGCAGAAGGCATTTACTCAAGACTGGCAGCTGGTAACTGTATATCAGAACAAGGTCAGAACTAAAGGAAATATATGAATGGAGGCTACGCCATGTGTATGAAACTTCCTGGTTTGTCAATCACATGCTCGGTATTTGTATTATTCCCCATCTGTTCTTTGCTATTTATATGGATGTAATCTCCATTTATAAAAAATGTTAAAAGCAAAAGAAGTTATGTGAAAAATGTATTAAATCTCCATTACTTGTCATCAGATATTGCATAATACAAAAGGCAAAGTCCTGGAATCCACACCTTGATTACCTGGTATTCAATGAGGACTGATCCTTTTTCTTAATTGTGGAGAAAAACACACTGAGTGGAGGACTGAGTAGTCCATACATTTTCTGAGATAGAATGCATCTTTATGTATCTAAATTTCCAATGTGCTTGTTTCAATACATCTAATGGGTCCTCTGCATCAATGCAGGAAAAAAATACCCAAGTTTTTATACAACCATTGAAAGTTAAGTTTCTATTGTCTGCATAAATAATCTAAATATAAAATATGTTTAAGTTTCCCCTCATTCAGTACACAAACCCTCCCATGACAAAAATGGAACCTGTGCTCTGCTTTCATATAGCAGACTCTCTCTGAGAAACAAAAATAACCAAAAAAGAAGTCATAAAATTTTGTAAGCATTTTTACCAGTTCAAATGTGTTATACCAGGGTGGCAGCCCAATGTTTATGGACTACAATTCCCATCAGCCCCTGCCAGCATGACCAATTGGTCATGCTGGCAGGATCTGATGGGAATCGTAGTACATCAACATCTGGGGTGCCAGAGTTGGACACCCCTGTGTTATACCATTCTCTCACACAATGTGGCGGCAAAGTAAAAAAACAAACTTCTTGAAGCTCTACTAATTCTGGAAACACTTCAGTAATCAAAGCAACATTTTCTGCAATCCTCATTCCATGAAATATCCAGTGTCAATTCATGTGACTGTTTTATGACACAAGGCATCTTAAGTTTTATTTTGGTCCCTATCACTGGTGTCGTAAATGTTTCAATACACATGAGCACTGCTTTACAGATAAGATTTTTTTTTACTTGTGAACAAACATGTACATTAAAAAAAATGAGAATCGCCTTAGCCACAAATGATCCTAACCTACATCAGTTGTGGCTTCCTAATTCAAAATTCACTGTGCTGCTGAATGAGAAAAGTTTTAAAGAAAAATATTTTGAAGGGGAAAAAACAGTTCAAGCACACAGGGACCCTTCATACCTATTTACATACAAAATGCCTCAAATGGAAGTTACCACATGTATCAACTATGACCTTTCGTCTCCCAACTTTAACATTTTTAAAAAGACTTAAAGGACATTAAGATTTCTCTAAAATCATTGAATATGGTAGACCACATAGAATCCAGATAAGATTTTTACATATGAGCTAATTTCTAAAGCGGGGTGTCCAACTCTGACCCTCCAGATGTTCATAGACTACTAGAATTGGACACCCCTGGTCCAAAGCGTTAAGCTTAACAGTTTTTGAAAATCAGATTTAAGGAAGTGTGAAGAAGGTCTTTGACATGGCCTGGCTAAAGTCATAAACTATGAGACCCTGGCCCCGTGGAAAAGCTACAAAACTGTGTTTTATGTTCCCACAACATAAAAATTCTAAAACTCAAATTCTAAAACTCAACCTGTCAGACCAAGAACACTGATCTGGCACCCAAAAGGAAACAAAAGGCTATATAACTTGGATCACAATATTGGGAGGAGATTCAGATTCATTCTGATTTCAGCCTTCAGACTGCAAAGAGACAAGCTAGAGCTTTATCTTGGAACTGGAATCATTTTTCTGTTATTTTTTTCCCCTTTCCCTTTACTTTTTTTCTTTCGGCATAAAACCTTGAGAAACCCAGCAGTTTCAGAGTATCTGGTTTTGAACCCTGTTCTCTCGGTTAGGTTACAAGGAAGAAGTGAGCCCACACCCCTCTTTCTTTCACAGGAAGCAATATTAAGCACAAGCATTGCATCCAATCAAATACACCAATTTAAGCCAATAGAAGTGTTACCCACACCACCTAAATACATAGAATATCCACCAGGCACTCCTTCTAACTTACCTGGTCTTTTTCTGGATTTTTCATGTCCTAGTTGTCCTAGATCATTACATCCACATGTATACACAGTCCCATCATCCAAAATGAACACAGTGTGCCTCAGTCCACAGCCTACATCTTGGATCTTTTTATTTAGGAAGAACTGGCATCTTCTGGGTTCAAGTACAACCTCTTCATCGATGCCCCCCAGTCCAAGCTGTCCAAAGGAGGCATTTCCCCAACACAGCATGTTGCCACCCCTCACAGTAATCTTCAGGATTTGGTGTTCAAAGGTATTTTTTCAGCATCCCTGTTACAAGGAGAAAAATAAACTAAGTCAATGCAGAATTCAGGAGGCTTATTATTTATAAAAGGATTCACAACTTTCAACCCTCATAATTATTGTGACTGGCCAGAACAAAAACAGTATGATAAAAAAAACTGCTGAAAAATGTTTTTTAATATGACTTCTGCATACCTTCTAGCTTCAAAGAGCTTCCCTGCTGCTGTTGACACGTTTAGAACTCAAAGCAGCCAACATCTGATAATTATGTAGTTGTCATGTAAATCCCAAAGCAAATAAGATGGGAAAATGTATCATCTAAACAATTTATTGAACCAGTTATGATGGCAGGTTAGCAAGCCAGGAATTTAAAGGATTGTTGATTCTTCCCACTTCTGATAGGAGTTCAACTGACCCCTGCTGACTCAGTTAAGAGCCAAGGGGTTATACCGCATCCAACATTATAATCGGAGAAGCAAGTTAATGCACCTACAAAAAAAGGGTTTCTTCCAACTCAGTCTAGTCCAAAAGACGCCCCCTCATCTGGAAATGGCTGATCCAGCCACCTGGATGCATGTCACAATAACATCCATACTAGACTGTAATGCACTGTACATTGGTCTCTCCTCAAAACCAATTCAGAAATGCCAGCTGCTGCAGAACAGCATGGCTGGGCTACTATCAGGACTTAAATGGAGTGTGCATATTACTCCCATCCTGGAGACACTTCACTGGCTGACCATCAAGAAGCGGGTTCAGTTTAAGATACTAGATGTCACCTACAAAGCCATTCTTGGCCTTGGACCCTCATATCTTTGAGACCACTTCTCCCCCTATGCTCTGCCACAATAGTTTCACTCATCAGAGAATGGTCTTCTGCAAATAGGTGAAATCAACAACTGCGCATACACCTGCTCTCTCTGTTGTGGCCTCCATCTTGTGGAATGGCCTGCCTGAGAAGGTTAGGGAGGCTCCCACTTTCCTGGCTTTCTGCAAATTATGTAAAACTGAATGATCACAAGGGTTTCCTGAGCATGACTATACCAAATGATTCACAAAAGTTAGTTGGATAAATTATTAGGGACTGTGGTCTACACAAACTAAAAAGAGCACAAACAAACAGAGCCTTCTTGGAGTTTAAGAGTTTAAGATGCTCTTATGGTAACTGACTTTGCAGAGAAATAACAGAGTTAGGATGTGGGTTTTCCAGGTTGTATGGCCATGTTCCAGTAGTATTTTCTCTCAACATTTCACCTACATCTGTGGCTGTTATTTTCAGAGGCTATACAACCTGGAAAAACCACAACATCCTAGTGATTCCAGCCATGAAAGCCTTCAACAAGACAAAGAACAGGATTTTATGGATTTTAAGTTCTTTTTCACTGAGATTTTTAATCAACTTCTGTAAAAATGTTAATGACATATGGTTTTGAAATACTGTTGCCATGGAAAGAAGTTAAATAGATTTTTAGATTAGATTCTGTATTTCTGAGTTTAAATGCAAACTGCTGTACTTTCACTTAAATTACACATATGACGAATCGGCATATTAATTATTTTCTGGTATTTTTCAAGCATTCCATGAAACAATGTGCTTTTTAAGAGCGGTTTGTGATCTCTAAGTCTTCAAGAAGACAGTTTATGAAGAAACCCTTTTTCATGAGGGATGCAGCTGCCAGCATTAATGCAATCATAACAAATGAGTGGATGGCCAGGAATTTGTAAATTAGGCATTGCCTATTTTGATGGTTTTAATTTTTTCCTACTTGCTAATTGTTCCATGCTAATTTTTATTCCTAGATCTACCAGTTTCTAATTGCCTCCAACTGGGCATTCCTTTATATGGCAGTTTGAGAAAAGATAACAACTTAAGCATATAAGTTTCTTGAAAATGTTTTTACTTTCTTTTAAACATTGGAGAACTATTACTCCTAGTGGGTTATAATTTACTTGTGTTTTTTCAATAAAGAAGAAGAGTTTGGATTCATACCCACATTCTCTCCTGAAAAAAGACTTTAGGAGACTTATAAATTCCTTCCCTTCTTCTCTCCACAACAGAGACCTTGTTTGAAAGGTGGAGCTGAGAGTGTTCCAAAGAACTTTGACTACCCAAAGGTCATCTAGCAAGCTTCACGTGTAAGAGCGAGGAAACAAATACAGTTCACCAGATAAGTCTCTGACACTTAAGTGGAGGAGTGGGGAACCAAACCCAGTTCTCCAGATTAGAGCCCACTGCTATCAACCACTATACCACACCGGCTTTGATTCATTCTGAATGATAAACACTACACTGAAAGAAATCACTGTATTTTTCAAGAGCCAATTAGTCGCATTTCAGTCTCATCTGTCCACTCTAAGCCAGCTGAATGGCTGAGAGATGAGAAGCTATTGTTCCAGATTTTTCCTCAATTGCCACATGCCTCTATTAAAATGAAGTGCACTGGCATAATCTGCAGACCCACTTAAGGCTTTTAGAATTCTCATGAATATTGTGTCTCAAAGCTCTTCTGAATTGTTACAGTGGCCCGGAAGTATGGGGACAGGGGGATGGTTAGTGGTGTAGCAGAAACATTTCTACTATGGGCCAAAGTTGTTGTTTTTTTAAAAAACAAAAAACAGACCCATCCATACACTTCTTTAGGGGAATATCCACAACTAGTGTCTTGGCTATCATGATGACAGTTTTGAGATGTAGGGTGGAGTGTGGATGCAGAGTGTGGGAACGTGCACAGAGACAAAAATACCAGAGCAACACACCCTGACTTTCCAGTTTCATTGGGGAGTCCATCAACCTGCCTGCTGGGCAGGGTCAGTCCTGCCACCATCATCTCAAAAAAGCAGAACAGTCCGATAGATGGGGCCATGCTTAGTGAAAAATGCTATCAGCTTGGTACTGCAAGGGCACTGCCATCCACCGTGCCAGGAAGCCTGAACATTTCAGGATGATACTGTCATCAACTGCTGGTGTAAAACCGAACAAAACAAGCCTTTGCCCAGAAACCGGCTGCACTTGTAGTACCATATGTGCCAATGTATGTGTATCATATTTGCAGTATTTAACACTTTGTTACAAAACTAATATTTGCTGTGCTTTTCAGCTCCACTCCAACCCCCATTTTTCAAAAATGAAAAGTCTCTCACCATTCCTTCTCATGCAGAAGAATTCACCCTTGTTTTCTTTGGGGCAGGGTTCTGTAATGTTTCAACCCTGGCTCAGGCAATTAAAGCAGTACAAGCAAATCAAATTAGGAAGTACACCCATTTTCTCACATGTCTATGCCAATAAAGGCTTGCTGCGGCTGCTACATGTCAGCAAAGATGTAAAGAAAGCTGCCTGAACAGACATTATAACTCTAACACAGTAATTTAGTTAACATACTTCACAAACAGCCCTACAAAGAACATCACTGGACTGCAACCTCCACAGAGATGAAGTGTTAAGCGCAAAAGATTGCTTAGAATCAGCAGAAAAACATAACAGGATATAATTTGTATGCAGCTACAGATCTCAGAGCTAAGCAGGGTCGGCCCTGTTTAGATGGGAGACCACCAAGGAATTCCACATTGCTCTGCAGAGGAAGGTACTGGCAGACCACTTCTGTTAGCCTTTTGCCTTGAAAACCCTACAGAGCATTAGGAGTTGGCTGCGAATTCACAACTTTTTACACATACACACACACACAAAAGAGGCTACTATGGCACAACACAAGGGATATCAGTTTCAAGGCACTGAGGCCCCTTCCACACAAGCAAAATAATGCATTTTCAAACCACTTTCACAACTGTTTGCAAGTGGATTTTGCTATTCCGCACAGCTTCAAAGAGCACTGAAAGCAGTTTGAAAGTGCATTATTCTGCATGTGCGGAATGAGCCTGAGTGTGTTCATATGTCATAAGCAGGTTTCAAGGATTAAAACTTAGTTTATAATCCTCACTTGAAAACTGCCCATTCAGATGCTACAACAATATCTTGTTTCTTTTAAACCAGGATGTCTTCAATCTTGGCTACAGAGGTGAGGATTGAGTCAAGGGAGCAAATAGATTGAATGGTTACCACCCTCATTCTTGCCAAGTTTGTTTCACACACTTGAATGCAGTCATTGTTCTAATCATACACAGTACTGACAATCAAGTTCCATTTCACCATATTAGAAGGGAAAGCTAACACAGTGATGCAAAATTTACCAGACATCTGGGTGTGTAGGGCGTAGTTCCAGGTTTCAAATTTTTTCCCCACAGATCTTCACGCCGCCAAGAAAATTCCAAAAATTATTTTCATACCAAATCTGTGCACACTTCCTTGGAAATTAATGCTTACAGGTTCAATGGAACTTACTCCCAGGTTACTCTACAGGATTGCAGCATTAATCTGAAAAATATAAAAATATTGAACCACGTTTAGGACACATTCAGGATGCCAGGAGTTGGAGCATTTTCCTCAATGTAGTTTTCACATATCCATGCCAATGTCAAGTTTAAAACTGTGTTAGAAGCCCATAAAAAGCACAGTCATTTTAAGATTTATCATTCATTGCAAATGAGCTGAGAAAAAAAATACAGAAAAATAAATTTGTTGTCCAATTATGGCTATTTTCAGAGTATCAAACTGGGGGCATAAACACACCACAGCACCCATGGTTAGATGTGCAACACAAGAACAATACATTATGCAATTCTCAGCACACCTAGCCATATTTCACACAACGCACATTCTTTTCTCATTACCCATTCACTGCCTCTCTACAAACAAGATCAGTTTTGCAATGGTATAACACAGCAAGCCTTTGGAGGAAGATTCTATCTCCATAAAGCTTAATAAATTTTTATTGTAGTTTCAGACTGAAGAACTCCAGAAAGATCTTTTGTACAGACCTAAAGCTTTCCAGAAGCACAGCAAACTTTCCCTTTCCCTTTTATTATGAATCACTGCTATTACATCACTATAGCTCACAGCACAGCAATGCATTTTATTCAGGTTTTAAAACCAGCAAACTCTTAATCTATCTGTGTTTCACAGAACAAGTACATACAAAACTCAGATTATAGTACAGTGATGGCGAACCTTTTCGAGACCGAGTGCCCAAATGGCAACCCAAAACCCACTTATTTATCGCAAAGTGCCAACACGGCAATTTAACCTGAATATTGAGGTTTTAGTTTAGAAAAAACGGTTGGCTTCGAAGCGCGTGTTACTCTGGAGTAAGCTTGGTGAAGCAACCGTGCAACACTTCGAATGGGTGAATCACGACCCTAGGAGGGTTTACTCAGAAGCAAGCCCCATTGCCAGCAACTGAGCTTACTCCCAGGTAAAGGATCATGCCCAGGCCAGCCTAGATGTGTGTGTGTGTGTGGGGGGGGGTGATTTTCCACCACCCCCCACATGATGAATTCTGTGCCCACATGCCCACAGAAAGAGCTCTGAGTGCCACCTCTGGCACCCGTGCCATAGGTTCGCCACCACTGTTATAGTAAATGTCAAGCCCTATTTTGGCATAACTTTGAAAAGCACACTTCACAATGCATGTCACTATGCCACTGAGAGATTTATACCCAAAGTGATTTCACTGAGATATAAGAAAAGTTAGTCACAGTTTCGAAGTGAAATAATTGCACCTGTAATCATTTAATAAGCAACAACTGCCTTAGCAACAAATGCCAAAATCCTAGGACCAGTATAACCTCCATTCTTTAAAAACAAAGTAAGATCCAGAAGGCAATGGATATGCTCCCATTCCACTAGTTTTATTTCCTATCTACTGACAAAATATGTGTAAACACACTCTATCTATTTCAGTACTAAACATACCAGGACTTGACAAATCCCAGCTGCTAGGTCCCCAGAGCACCTGGAAATTTCACTGTGATGCCATATATTTTTTGTGGCAGCAATAATTAGGAAACACAGTCACAGAAAACTCTGAAGGGTAGAATGTGAGGCTGCCTCTTAAATATTTGGGCTGGCTTCTAAGGCCAAAGAAACTTTGTGAATTCCAGGAATACATTAAAAAGGCATCCTGTTTATCTTTATGACTAAAAATGAACAACCACACAAACAGTCAATTAATGTCAGTTAGCCTTTGAGACAAAGAACTGTTCCAATACATTTTTTTAAATAAATGGCCATACTTTCCCTTTCAGATTCTTCTGCCTTGTTCTAGAATATACCTATTTATAGCCACGACTTCAATTAGATAATTTTAGATGACCACAGCCCTACCAGTGATACCTGTTTATCAATTAACGTTCTTTAATCACACTGAGATGTTGCTATTCATGCACTTGTGGGCCATGCCATATATTATTTTTGTCATTATTCCATGGGAAAAAAGCTTATTTTAGAATGTGCAACTTATGTCATCAGTGTTTTGTGGCTGGGTGCACGTATCAGGGAGCTACTGTGCATATAAGATGAAGAACCCTGTTCCATTTATATGGGCAAGTGTACTACAAAACACACCTTACAAAATCCACACTTTTTGCAAGATGTCAAGATTGATTCTAAATGGGGAAAGACCACATAGGACCCATTAAGACAATAAGCCCTTTGCCAGGCACCACACCCTTTCTGTGTAAATTACAGGGTATCATAATACACTGTGCTAAGTAAATGTAATGTAGAACTAGGGATTGCTAGCATTAACATTCTGTAACTCTGTAAAACACACTGGACCCCCCCCCCTTATTATCAGAACACAATAAAACAGCTAAATATGTTTTCCAAAAATGTTTAATATCTCAACTCTGTAAAGCCATATTGAACAATATAACATTAAGTACAAAATATGCACCTCAGGTGAACTTCTGATGGGAGTACGGATAGAGGGAAGGAGAGGATGGTATCTGGTTTAATCTGTAATGTTTTCATTATACTTTAAAAGCTGCCTTAGGCAAAGAGGAATATAAATGTTTTAATAAATAATAAATTCATAAAATCTTATGAAAGATTAGAAAAATAATTGTGTTTGCATATTATTTATAACATTTTAACCTTGCTCTCCTACAGGGTTAAAACGTTATAACGGAGGCCACCCATAAACAAGCAAGCGGTTGGCGGATAAAATGAAGGGTCGGGCCAGGGGCTTCCATACTTCTGAAGACAACTTTCTCCAAGTCCACAGATGCACAGGAATGGGGGAATGGAGCTCCTGCATCTGAGGCAACACCCCACCTCTGTCTATTACTCTTAAGTGTGGCAAGCAAGCTCCAGAGACAGTCTGACTCCTAAGGCACCTCACTGCTGGTGCTCAGAGTAGGAAAGGCAAGAAAGGCAAACCAGACAGACAGGTAGCCATGGCAGTGCGCTCTGCTGGTGGGGTCCCTCTCAGCCAGCCACTCACCAGGAGCCTGAAATGCCAGCTTCCCGATCGCCACTATCCAGCTCTGTGAATGCTCCTGAGTCCTGCTGCAGCTTCTAATCTGCTCCCACACCAGATGTATTTTTAGCAGCTATGTTGAAACAAGGGGACACTTCGCCAGAGCGTAAATTGGCGTAAACAAAAAATCACAGGGAAAATCCCCCTGCGAAGGCAACAGACACAGGGTAAGTAGTGCATGCATAAATGGCCTCTGACTGTATGGCTTACAAAGTGGAAGTTCTTCATGGCTTGGCTAGACAGCAGAGATAAAAGGGGCCTCCAGGCCCTTTCGGAGATAGTTCAAGAGCCTTCCCTGAATTATCCAATTTTCATTCAAATAAAGAAAACAAGCCATACTACTTGAAGAGGGACCTGAGGGCACACAGAACACATGAGGCGTTCTTATTCATTGCTCACTACTTGCTAACTCACATATCACACAGGAGATGTGCAACCAGATTTCCTACTTAAAAATAAACAAACCAACCTTGGCCAGGTGCCACTGTGGTGCCAGAGACACTCCTTTCCCCAATTCCAGATCTAAATCTCTCCCCCACCCCTGGTCTGCCTCACGTGCACTTTGGCCTTCAGGAGCAAAGCTGCCTCCGGCCTCCCACAATTCAGGCCAAGGACTACAAAACATCAGGCTCACCAAGAGGCACGACTAAGCGGCTTAGGCGTTCAACTCGCCAAATGCAAGCAAGCTGCACAATGTTTAAAAATTAAAACACAATGAAATGTCGCTTCGTGGAAAGGCTGTCCTGCACCGAGGCCGCTTGCAGGCCGATGGGCCTGTGGTGGGAAGGACGCCTTGGGAAAGAAAGATCAATTCAGCCTCGCCTTCTTCTCCCCAGAGGCCACGAACGAGAAGCGCCTCGCCCGCCCACCCCACTGGAGCGGCTGGAAACCCAACTGACAGCCCGGCTGGGCCCCTGCCTCGCCCACCAGCCACCCCGTGGCCTGACCAACAAGCCCCCCTCGCCTCGGAGGCGCCGAAGCTCAGCAGCAGCAGTTGGGAGGCCGGTCCCGGGGAGCCTGCCCACCCCACCCCTGCTTGCACCCCGGGCTCCTTCCCCTGCCGCCGCCGTCTCCTTTCTCAGGCCCCGACCTCCACCCTCAGCCCGCCTCCCCAAGCAGCGGGCCGACCACCCTCCAGGCTTCTCGCCTCGGGACACGACAGGGCGAGCGGGACTCACCGAGGCACGGGCGGGACGGCGGCCTTGGCAAAAGCGGCCGCGCTTCCAGAACAGGCCCAGCAGCGCCGGCTCGGCGGCCTCAGTGCGCAGGCGCCGCAAGGTGGACACCGCCCCTCGCGTGAGGCGCCGAAGTCGGGAGCCAGCGGCTCTTCTTGCACTTTCCGGGGAGAGAAGCCGAAGGAAGTTTCTTTCCGAGCCGCTGCGCCTCTGGCCGTTTGCCGTGGGAGCGAGAAGCTTCCCTGAGGTCGCTCAGGCTGTGCAATTGGCGGTCCCCTCACACCGCCTCAAAGCCACGCAGAAAGAGCCCCGATTTAGATTGCAAGGCGGAGGCTGACTCAGCAGCAGGGACCTGGGCGGATATTTTGATTTCTTTTTCCTCGAGCTGCTTTGCCAAGAGCGCGCGTGCTCCGCTGAGGCTATGTGACGGGATGGGCGCTGGAGGAAGGAAATCTTAAACCACCAGGCACTCATCTGTGAGTGAAAGTGATGGCGCCTCTGAGGGAAGAACCCAAGAAGGGATGGTCAGTCAGAAATCCAAAAGACTGACCCGTCTTTTATTCCAGCATCTCACACACACACACACACCCCACCCCCCACCCCCCAGACGGGACTCGCAATGCCTTGACGTGAGTTCTGCTCTCCAGAGTTTGTGCTGGAATAAATGCTTGCCTTTAACGTGCTGCAACAGGCTAACGAGGGTATTCCTGTGGAATGCTTCTTTGAACTTAATATTGTAAAATGTGTTGTACATGTATTTTATTTGTTTATTTGAATTTATATCCCGCCCAATCCCTTTGTCACAAGAACTGTACAACTGATGCATTGTTTCCTGGAGGGAGGGGGGTGTCTACAAGCCCGGGATGCAACAAAAGCTATGGCTGATGCCGCAAAACGCAGCAAAACATGAGAGGTGGCTTTGGTAGTTCACAAGGCTATGGCAGCATCAGCTACAGTTTGGAAGCAGAAATGGAAACAGTGATCCCCCACCCACCCCTGGGGGCGTGGCCATGCCTCACCAAGCCCTGCCCCTGGCCTCAGTGCTTATAAAATCAGCTCTCTGAGGCCGGGGATGGCAGACTCTCCTGCCCACCCTGCCCCCCACTGGCTGGGCTCCCAGCTAGCAGTCCCTTATGCCCTCCCTTCTGGGCATAGGTGTAGCTAGGGAAAATGGAGCCCAGTGCAAAATCTGAGTTTTGTGGGGACCCCCATGGGTGGCCGCTATGATGCTGGAATCCACCCCCAAACAGCATCACTTTCAATGGTGTTTAAACGAGAGAGCCCAGATTCTCCTTTTAAATCCACCTTAAAGGGAGACTCTGGGGTCCCCAGTTAAAACATCATTGAAAGTGATTCTGTTTTGGGGTGGATTATCCCACCCTGAAACAGCATCACTTTCAATGTTTAAACTGGGGGCCTCAGATTCTCCTTTTAAATCCATGCCAAAGGGGGTGGCTTTAAAAGGAGAATCTGGGGAAATTTGAGGGGTGCCTACTGTCAGGGATGCAATTGTTAAGCTAGCAGCACCAAACTTTCAGTGTATCTTTAGGAGACTTTCCTGATGATACCACCCAGGTTTGGTGAAGTTTGGTTCAGGGGGTCCAAAGTTATGGACCCTCAAAGGTGTAGCCTCCATCTTCTATTAGCTCCCATTGGAAACAATGGGGGATGGGGGCACCCCCTTTGGGGGTCCAAAGTTATGGACTGAACCAAACCTGGATAATTTCATCAGGAGAGTCTCCCAAAAAGCCCTGAAATTTTGGTACTACTAACCTAAAAACTGCTCCCCCTGCACGCCAAAAACTGAAAAAAAAAACAAAAAACAAAAACGGGGGGGGGGAAGCTTCAGACATGTAATGGGGGGGTTGAACCCCGGAAACCCCCCCTTACCTACGTCCTTGAATGGAAGAGTGGTGGGGCGCTCAGACTTGACAGCATTGTGAAAAGGGAGGGCTGGAGCTGGTGGTGGAAAGAATGGAAAAATTCTTTCTTTTCTTTCCATGGCCGTTTCCGCACGGGCGAAATATGACGTCGTGGAAACGGTAAAAGAACCGCCATAGCGAGAGCTGCCGCTGCGACAAAGAAGCGGCGGAGGTGCGATTCGCTACTACCGCTGAAACGCTTAAACCGCTGGCCGCCGAAGACGCCGTGATTCAGAAAACGCTTTTAAACCACTCTTTTTTTTCCCCTGGTGACGATCGATCGACGCCAAGCACTGCGCGCGTAACAGCCGTTTCAAGGGAGTCGCTCTCTCAAAATGGCGAATCTCGCCAGACGCAAGGCCAAGCTGGGTCACCTTTTCCCCCCACACACACACACGTTTGTCCCTGGTGCTTTCCCTGCATGGCCAAGCACCTTTCCCAGACCTGGCATGCACTGGGACTGGGACAGTAGTAGCTGGGAGGTGAGGAGGCACTGACAGATGGGGACGGCAGGACATCAGGGCAGTCACGTTGGTCCATCGCGACTGCTGCGCGGGCATGACGTCTGGCCTGCACGGCTTCAGCAAGGCGCAGGCTTAACGTCAGCGAAAGATCGCCGCTTCCGCGAAGCGCTTCAGTGCGAAGTAACTGGCCGTCACATTTCTGCGCGGGCATGCGGATCAAGTATCTCGCCTCTGTCTGTGTGAACGCTGTGATAGCGTACAGCGTCGCAATTTGCGACGTCATCGCGTCGCTGCTTTTGGCCGTGCGGAAACGGCCCATGTATTAGTCACCCTCCCCGGAAGGGCTCAGGGCGGCATACAACATAAGTATAAAAATGTAATAATAAAACCTAAACAGTATTAAAAAAGTATTAAAGCATAAAACCAATATGACACAGATGGTGATAACTCCCCCCCCCTCCACTGAGCCCACTGGAGGCTGGGACGATGGAGCCAGTGGTGGGATCCAAAAATTTTAGTAACAGGTTCCCATGGTGGTGGGATTCAAACTTCTATGAACGTGAGCACCAATGGGCCTACGGGCAACATGGGGCGGTATCGGCTATCTCCGCTAGCGGGCTGTGGTAAGGACTCAGCTGGCCTGCGCCTCGACCTTGGGCTGGAAATCTAATGTGGCGCAGCGCTGCCACGCGACGCTGGTGCACCTCCTCCTGCTAGACTGCTTCAAGTTCCGCGTATACTGCTGAGAGGTAAGAGGGCGAATTCAAGGCAAAAATCACTCTGGCAAAATCTGGACTTCTAATCAATTGAGGTGGAACCCCCTCTCTGGGCGCAATAACAAATAATTAGTAACCTACTCTCGGGAACCTGTGAGAAGGCATGGTATTGCCCAGTCTTGTTAGGTCTTGGAAGCTAAGCTGGATGATTACTTGGAAGGGAGACCTCCAATGAAGGCTCTGCGGAAGAAGGCATTGGCAAACCACCTCTGCTTTATCACTTGCCTTGAAAGCCCCTTGCTGGGATTGACATGAGCCAACTGTGACTTACAGTACTTTACACATACCGGGAAGGTCTCATTAAGATTGCAGCCAAAGTGGCATCAAAATCATGAGCTGAAAGCTCTGTTCTTCTCAGTACCCCCGTTCTTTTTTTTATGCTCCAGCCTGATAAGAGAGTTCTGAAGAATTTGAAAGCTTGCACATTGTACTGAAAACAGAGCCTTTGAGTAAGGACAGCAAAACCCTCTTTCATTATGTTACTATGCTTTTGTCTCAGCTCTGATACCACCAGCAATTATTCAGGCTGAAAGAAAAATGCTTCAGATAACCGAGCACAGCAAGGTGATCTTGGGAAAAAAGACAGAACTAAGCTCTTCTTACCAGTGTGAGCCATTTTATGAAAAATTCACACACACCTAACAAAGCTTTACCTATGAGCAGGAAGACACATTAATTCATATATGTGGCTCACCCCACACTAGGTTCATCACATTGTATTTGGCCGTGAGCGAAAGGTGGCTAAATATATTTCTATTTGTTCCTACTTCTTTTGAGCAGCAATGTCTTCACTTGCAGGCAGAGGGAACCACATTCTCAACTTTATGCTGCAAAGCAAACAATATAGGTTGTATGGAAGCTAATAATACACTCTAAATATCAGTAGGAAGTAGGGTTGTCAGGTCCACCTAGTCCAGGGGTAGGGAACCTGCGGCTCTCCAGATGTTCAGGAACTACAATTCCCATCAGCCCCTACCAGCATGGCCAATTGGCCATGCTGACAGAGGCTGATGGGAATTGTAGTTCCTGAACATCTGGAGAGCCGCAGGTTCCCTACCCCTGTCCTAGAACAAATCAGCGCGTTGCACGTTTCCCCCCATGCATCGGTGTTTCCCCCCATGCATCGGGGTGGGGGAAGGTTATTACTGGGGGACAACACTCATGCTGCCCAGTGCCAGATCTGTCCCCTATTCTGCGACTCTGCATAGTTTTGGTCTGAAGACAAAGACAAAGAGACACACACAAAGTAATACAGCTCTGAAGCATTTATTGAATAGATGAAGAATAATACATTTGCTGAAGAGTCTGGCATTGCCATTATATGCATTTAAAATATACTGAACATTTGAATCATTAATGTCCCCATTTTCTATTGAACATCTGCACCTCTGTAACAACAATGATAAACCCCGCATTTTAATGGGGAAAAAAGAACAACTTCATATGGGTGTAACATAAAGTAATTGACTTGTGCAGTATTTAAGCTAACTGATATGAAACTTCATTAGTTTTTTTCTTGGTATCACCATTTGAGATATATGTCACTATGAAAATAATTGTTTTCCATTCCCCTTGGCATTATTACTACCATTATTTTAAACAAAACCAGTTCTTTGCATTAGATATCACATTTTTTTTCAAGTAACCATCTGCAATGTCAGTTGACCCAAATTTTGTTTTCAAAAGTGTTTTCTGTCCTTTTAAAAGAGGAGTGACAGTGCTTGCTATCCTTTGCCATGTTCACATTTCGCTGGCACAACAGTTCCCTGAGGAATGGTAACTACCACTTTTCCAATACCAAATACGTGTCCTGACAAACCCTCGGCAACATCTCTGCAGCACAGTCATAACACTGTGTTTTTAGTGCTGTCAGTTGTAATGACAAGTACAGGCCACCTGTAGTGTTCCTTGGCTGAAACTACACGGAAGAGCTGAGCTACTGTACTTCATTTCTGAAAGGTACTCCTGGGCTATACTGGAGTTCTGATATACAATATGCCACATTTCATTCCGCTCTGGGCTGCCCATTGTGTTGGTAGTCGTGGCAGGAATGAATTAGTTAAATAACATATGAATTTGGATGTAAACAAATAGACTTGTTTATAGCACAAACTGGCTTCTGTCAGATGAAAATTAAGGGGGAAATATTAAAACAACACCATACAAGTAGGAAACTCTGGCAATTCATCTAGAATGTCTTTTAGCAGAATTAATCACAAATTTCTAATCACATAGTATTGTCTGCTCATACGATATATTGGGATGAATCTCGCAAACATGAGCCAGTATAAAGTGTTATGCCACTGAAAAGAATTGAATTGGATTGTTTTTATGGTGAATGTCCCAAAATGCTGCCAATTTTTGTTTTTTAATGGCTGAAAAGAAAGATTTCCTGAACTTTGCAGACATGCATCTGTGAATGTTGACTATCAGATGGCAGTTTAAAAAAGAACTGGTACATACCTGACTTCTTTGACGCATACACAAAAATGTGTGGAACATTTAGATTTGATTCTTAACACTCACCAAATTTTGTGCACTCACTGTATCATTTGCATGTCTCAAATGATGCTCTCAGCAGATGACATAAATCACAGGGGCTCTTTGAGGAGTAGCCTTTGCAAAAAATTACCTCCCGCTCTTTCCTCTACAAGAGTTTTAATTTATGATGTATGGTGTCTCCTAGATTTTACTTGGTCAGCCTAAAATCAAAGCATCCCACCAATCTTTACCTTAAAAATCCACAGCGACCACAATTTCTCACACATTCCAGAGCCATTTCTATATATTTGATAAAGCTCAAAAGAACATTCAATTCCACCCCAAAGTTCTGTTGCCTCCATAGTCCCTTTCCCCTCTTTAAAGGATAGAAATTTTGCTGCAGTGTAGGCAACCGAATTTGATCACATGGTGATCAGGTGCTAGAATTGTTAAGATATTGGCCTCATTGATTCTACTGCACAGGATAAATGTTGTGACATTCTAGCACGCACTATTTTGCTAAATTTGACATCAGGCTCAATGCTAGTTAGCAAAGATGGAGCTCAGTTGCAGTTTGTTTCATTCTGCCACTCCATACCAAAGACCTTTGGGCATGTCATGCTGAATTGATGAGCGACCTGAACTTCCTATGAATGTACTCTTTCAAAAAGTTTTCCCAGTCTATCTCCTCCCCTCAGTTAAAGAGAGAAGCCAGTGCAAATATTTTGACAACATGAAATCATTAGATCTCCAAGGGTTTAGATCCTTCAGTCACTTTGATATGAGTTCAAATGTATGCCGATTAACTTGGGGCAGGGTTATGGTTTACTGCTAGTGCAAAAGGAGAGAATACTCCAGGATTTGGGTTTGCAGTAGAATGCAATTAATCTGAGAGAGAATTGGAACTGCATGGTTCTTGGTGATTATAAATCCAAGTGAGTGATCACAGCTAATATGGACAGTGGTATTATTCTTGTGCTGTATGAATGGCCTTCATCAGACCTCATCTCCTGGCAGCAAAACCCAAATCATACATCATATCTAAGAGTTTAAACCCAGACAAAATGCTAGCATATATTCTTAGCCTTTCTGAAGACTTTGTTAGAATAGTGAATATAACAGAAATGTGGATGAGATATGCATTATCAAAAACTTTCCCCCCTTAAATGTATCTTGATTACCAATGCTGAAAGCTTCATGAATGCAGAATTCTATCAGAATCCAAAACAAAACTGAAAGATGTTTGGTTGGACCAGGTCACAGTTCTTCTTTGTTTCTCATCTAGAAGCACTTTCTCCTCGCCCATATATAAATTTATTTACAAAAGCCCATGAAACAAAAAACAATGCTATTTTTTGCTTCCAATCAGGCAGTTACTAAAGTGGAAAATAGAACCAGGAAAGCACACTTCAAAATGCATATAGCAATGGTAGCTGTGGACTTTATATAATATGTGCTTCTTCTTATGATTTAGGCTGTTTAGTTGCACATGTTCATGTCCAAAATGCATGCATGGTGTCTTATGATATGATTCAGTACACCACCAGTTCACAATTAATGGAATATAAACACACAAATAAAAAAGTTATGATACTGTATATAGTGGTTCCTACATACTATGTTTGTCCAGCGTTGAGTTCACCGGGTTTCTTATTGATGTGCACTCCAGTTAAATTGACCTTCCAGTGGGGTTTTTTTTTTTTTTTTGCATTTAGATTTGTCTTGTGTTTCGTGACCATCAGCCACCTTTTCAGGATAGTTACATTCAAAGTCATATGGCTTACCCTCTTTCAGAATTTATCACAGTGTTGATACTTCTGCTGCTAGCTCTCAACCAAACATCCAGAATTCTTCTCATTAGCTGTTTTAGGCACAATAGCTGCTTAACACTGAAGCAGTGAAAAGAGAAAAAACATTTCTTCTCTTTGGGATTGAAAGCTAAGTCTCTTTCGTGTATAACATTTCGGGGGAAAGCAACACAGTACTGAATTTACTGCACTGCATCTATACCACAATGATCCAGTAGTAGGATGCTGCACCAAGGTCTTATACATTACTCACAGGAATTCCAGCAACAGTAAACTTACTAAACAGATACAAGTTGCTTGTAAACCTTGAGTCTCCTGGCTTGTACCTTCCATTATTTTTCACAGTCCTAATGTTTTTTTGCAGGTAGGATTGGAACCAGCAGGGTTTTGTTTTGTTTTTAAAGTTCTTCACTTTCCACCACAGGCTGGGATGGTGATGAAAACCGTACTGGACTCTCCACAGCAGAGAAAGCAGAGAAAATGTCAAGTCCTTGCCCGGTTAGATTTGCATATCGAGTGCCACCAGGGCGAATCTTTATTGGCTGAGGGATCTGGTGATGCCATTGGGCTGAGGCGACAAAAATATATAATCATGGGACACAAACCTCAAAAATTTACAAAATTTGCTTTTAATCATATTTTCAAACTGTGATAATGTCTACACATAATTCATAAGTGCAATCCTAAGAACTGGAATGATGGTGGGCCTGTCGCATTTGCCTTAGACCAAATTAGTTTTTCTCAGCTTTTTCTCATGCTACATTTATTAGGCAGAGTCTAACTCAAACTAAGCAAAGTACCACTGCCTTCAGATCTTCTCCCTTAACACGAGCACAGCTGCACATGAAAATTAAGCAACCACAATATTGTTCATGGTGGTGGCCGTGTTAGAGCCCCATCTGGGGGGAGGGGGGGAGATCTGCCTGTGAGAGCGATGAGTGACTGCGCCAGTGGATTCGCCCTACCAGGGGCATTTATCCCAACTGAAGGACGATTTCATTGGCCTGCAGTCATGGCGGCCCTCCCTGGCACTGAGATGTGTTGCCAGACACAATGCCAGCATCTCAGTGCCCCTGCCACTGCTGAGGGAGGAGCTGTTACTCCAGCAGCCAGGAATGCAGACTTTCGCCAACCTTTTGGTGGCGTAAGTCTGATAAACCCAATGGGGGCTTCTCAGCGTTGGGGAGGCTTTCATGCTTGCAACTGCGGCTAACCACGTGAAGTCTTGGATGGCAGTGGTGCTGTGTCTGCCCGTAACAGTAGAAAAGAACAAGAGTCCAGTAGCACCTTAAATACTAACAAAATTTCTGGCAGGGTATGAGTTGTTGTGAGTCACAGCTCACTTCTTCAGACAGGTATTTGAAGAAGTGAGCTGTGACTCCCAAAAGCTCATACTCCGTCACAATATTGTTAGTAGCATCCTTGGCAATATCAGCATCTTTTGCACTATCAGAGACGATACCGGACACTTCGTTTGGTTTGAATGTGATAATATATGATCTAAGAAGCAAGAAAAGGTCTCTCCCCGCTCAGGTATTGAATTCATTCAGGGCTGTTAAATAAACAGGTGTCCAGAGAAACCTTAAAGAATAACAACCTTTATACCAGCATACATTTTTGTGAGTCACAGCTCATTTCTTCAGATGCATGCTGTGGCACCTTCAAGGACAAATGAAGGTTTTAAAAAACACAGGCTCATTCCGCACATGCACAATAATGCACTTTCAAACTGCTTTCAGTGCTCTTTGAAGCTGTGCGGAATAGCAAAATCCACTTGCAAACACTTGTGAAAGTGGTTTGAAAACGCATTATTTTGCATGTGCGGAAGGGGCCACAGAAGAGTTCTTAAAGAAACAGTAGCCTGGGATGCCTTAATAGACCCACACATGGGGTTCCTCAATAGACTCACACACAGGGGCGTACCTAGGCAAACTAGTGCCCGGGGACAAAACCTGAGTTTCACTGCCCATGTATACCTCGCCCCACCATGACTCCGCAAAACAATGATTTTTTGTACCAGCTCACAAATCACCTCCCACTCCCATCAGAACATACATGGCTCTCTACCCACCAACTTTTTTCCTAATTTCCTAATCACAACAACCCTATGAGGTAGGTTGTTAGCCCGAGAAACAACTCCAAGCCAGCAAGTGGGCTGAAGGGCTGTAAATCTCTCACAAATCACCCCAGCAAAACATTTACCAAACAAGTGTCAGCATCATCTCACACAAAACACCTCCAGTGGAATCCACTTTCACTGGTGTTTAAACCAGGAGCTCAGATTCTTTAAATCTACCTAAAGGGAGAATCTGGGGTCCCCTCGTTAAAACAAATTGAAAGTGATGCTTGCTTAGTGGGATTTTTCCCCACCCCTGAAACAGCATCACGTTTGAGGGTTGGAGATTCTGAGAGAGTTCAAATAGCAGATTCGGCTGGAATTGGCAATTTGGGGCAACATTCAGACAAAAAATTGTCTGATTAATGTCCCGCCCAAAATTCAACAAATGCACGCAAAGTATTTAAGTTTTGGGTATTTTTGGTGGTTAGGCTCAGGAGCGATTTTTACACATGATTTCAGCATCATCCAGACTTCCTGATGATAAGCCATCTTTAAAGTTTGGCGATAATGAAGCTCAGCAGTTAGGCGGACGCTCAGTTGAATGTCTTCCTCACTGTTAATGGATAATTTCGAGATGGGGCTACCCATTTGAGGGACCATAACTTTGTCCCTGAACATAACTACCAATCTTGGTGGTATCATAAGATTAGTTAACAGATGATACCTGAAATTTTGGTGTCACTAGCTTTAAAAAAACACATCCCTTCCAGGCACCCCAAGAAATTTGCCCAAGACTTTGTTTTGCGACTTGCTCCATTGTAGCTAATGGGGAATTTCTGAGGCAGGCTGCACATTTTGAAGATAGAGGCTCCAGACTATCAAGGGTGCTCCAAGAGGCCTTGAGTAAAAACATCGAATCTCGGTGAGCGTTGCTGCTGGGCAGAGGGGGGGAGCTGAGAGAGTGCTAAGAGAACTCAGCCGACAGGCTGCAGGAGCCGGGGAAACAAAATAAGCCTTTAAATTCATAAAATTGAACCCCTGTGGCTGTGCTGGGTCTCCCAAACCTGGATGCCATTAATAGAGGCCCTCCTAGAGCCAGAATTCCTGAAAGTCTGGTGCCTCTATCTTCAAAATGTGCAGCCTGCCTACACACTCTCAGAAATTCCCATTGGCTGCCAAGCAATGGAGCAAAGTCACTGCAAACAGCAATCTTGGGCAATTCCTTTGGGGTGCTCTGGAAGTGGGGTGGTATTTTAGTTAGTGATTACCCTTCAGGGTAATTCGTTAACTATTCATATGATGCCACCAAGTTTGTGAAGAATTAGAACTGTTATGGTCCTCAAAATGGGTAGCCCCCATCTCCTGTTGGGGCTTCCATTGAAAACAATAATGGGGATGGGGCACCCCATTTGGGGTCCATAAATTTGCTTCCCCTGAACCAAACATCATCCCAAATTTGGGTGGTATCATCAGGACAGTCTCTGGATAGTACCCTGAAAATCTGGTGCCGATAGCCTTAAAAATGCGCCCCCTGCAGGCCGGAACGTGAAAAAACACTTTAAAAATGTAAAAACACACAAACGACCCTGAAATGTTACTTCCACGCGACTAAATGGGGCCCGGGGACAAAGGGTACCCCCTGTCCCTAGGCAGGAACGCCACTGCTCACACATGGACAACTGGTTCTGCAATTCTATTTTAAATGGAAAAACTCTCCACAAATCATGTCTGAAAACAGAAAAAAAAATGCAGAAACTTATGCGGGATTAATTCAACTATGGTATCCCCTAGATTTCCCATTAAACCAATATGAACAAATCATGGTCATTCCAGCCCAAACTATTCAGCAGAACCAGTTTTTGATAACCAGCTTTTGAAAAAGGGAAAGGTGTGACTCAAAGGAGCTTTCCAAAGAAGCAGCATGAGTCACAATGATCAATGGCTACAAAGTTCACACTGGCAAAGTACATCAGTTCTACTATTTTATTGCTTAGACAATAACCACTTACCGTATATATCGAGTCTAGCAGTGCAGGAAACAATACCAGCTTCATTTTTTGCAGACAAAGTGTACCAACCAGCATCCATTTTCTTGGCTGGCTGAATCAGAAGGCAAACATACCCAGTAGCATCTTCATGCATACTAAAAACAAAACAAAAAAAACCCCAAATGTTCTCAATATTTTAGCCTATTAGCTATTAGGTTTGACATAACTCAGGTCGGTATATTAAATTATGGCCAAACAGTACTGCTCTCCAAAACATGTGTGTGTGTGTGTGTAACTTTGTGATGTTGCTTGTTTTCCAGTAATTCTAGTTCATCCTAATTTCTGAACAGAGTATGTTTGAGTTTGATTTGTACCATATGTACATCTCTAATAATTAGGGCTACAAAATGTTGTAGTTACTAAATGTAAATCAGACAGTGTCACTGATTAAAAGGTGTCCCTTCCAATTAACCAGGCTACAGGGAGGGGTTTTTTTTGTAGATTATTAATATTTTCAAAAACAGAGCAGATGGTAGTAACGTCTAAAGAAGAAGCATTCCTTCCTGAGTCTGATTAGACAGAACACCTAAAAGATGCTTAATGCAATACATGTATGTATTAACAGACTAAGGATGGTTCTTCCTTTGGAATATTTTTGCACCTAAGCACAATTAATTAATTTTTTAATCAATTAAGACTTGGAGGACAACTCAAATAAGGTTAAGTGAATATCTGAGCTACAATAGAGGTCCTCATCAGAGGAGAAGGTAATAACTGGTGGTGGTGGTGGTGGTAGCAAGCACCTTCAAGGCACAGCTGATTCATGGTGACCCGATTTATGGTGACCCTGATTTATGGTGATGCTCAGAGATGGTTTGCCCTTGCCTGCCTGTGCTTAGGTGAAGAGAGTTCTGAAGACCTGTGAGACATGGTGAGGCACCATGTTGAGGAGTGGGGAACTGAACCCAGTTGTCCAGATTAGTCTGCCGCTGTTAACTACTACGCCACACTGGCTCTCTCATCAGAGTAGAATGGAACAATTATGCCAACAAAATAGAGGTACCTACTCTTAAATCTATCTGAAAATACATTGGGACTATTCAGGAAAAGAGATAAATTCAGCGACAAAGTTTCTATACCAAAACCACTTCCTAGATTCCTTCAAGAAATTGTGTTCTGTGCAGGTAAAAACTCTTGTGCAGGGATCCTTCATGCAAGTACAGGTGCTGCATTTACATGCTCTGAGGAGCCACAGTGGATTGTGAATTGCATGCCTATGCAATGATTTTCATACATGTCCACTTGAGGTATGCACCCTACACATGGGATATAAACAAGGCATAAATCCTCCTGTTCTCCAGCCCCCATGGGGATCGATTAGACTAACTGGATAAGAAGGAGCATGTGTAGCACATCGTTCCTATGGACTTCTCACAGAGGAACTACTATTCCATTTTCAAAACACTTAAATCTTGCAAATACCTCACTCTTTCTCGGCTGGCAGGAATGGTTTCATTGTCCTTTTTCCAATAAAAGACTGGGGGTGGCATTCCAATCACTCTGCATTCTAATCGGACCGGGTGCCCTTCTGGGACTCCACAATTCTGTAACTTCTCCAGTATCACTGGAGCTTTTTTAACTTCCTTTGCTGGAAAAGAGAGAAGAAAAAGCTGGCGTGAGTCTTCTTGTGGTGAGTTGCACTCTGTCAACAGGAATGGTATAATTCAAACTTGAGAATACAAGAAGAGCCATGTTGGATCAGACTAAAATCCCACCGAGTCCAGCATTTGGTTCACACAGTGGCCGACCAGCTACATCCAGAAAGCCCCAGGTTTGTACTGCCCAGGGGAACATATGGGGTCAAATGTTCCCAGACTGCAGCCACTTAGCCTCCTCCTTCCCCCCAAGTCCATTCACTGACTTCAAGACTGAGTCCATACACTGACTTGAAGACCTGGTCATGGTGAAGGTGGACAGCCGCTTATACAGGGGTGAAGTGGGAAAGAAAACTCAGATTTTGCACTGGCATATCCTGAGATATGCCTCTGGAAAGCCCACAAGTAGGATGACAGCAAAGCATAATTCTACCATGTTTTCCACACAGTGGGGGGGATCCAAAAATTTTAGTAACAGGTTCCCATGGTGGTGGGATTCAAACAGTGGCGTAGCGCCAATGGGACTGGGTGGGGCACGACGGGGGCGTGGTTGGGCATTCTGGGGGCGGGGCATTAATAATATCTCTGTTACTGTAAAAAACTCTTACTATAAAAAAAAAGTTCCTGATTTCCAGCTGGTATTTTTCTGTCCATAATTTAAACTCATTATAGCAAGTCCTATCGTCTACTGCCAACAGAAACAACTACTTCTCCTCTAATTGACTGCTTGTCAAATACTTAATACTTTCAAATACTTAATTTTGTTTCTAGAAATCAAAAGAAGGATACTTTCCTTAAACAAGGAACTTTACCATATTTCTAAAACATGTTTTTAAAACAGCCCAACAGGGAGAATTATCCCGTTTTCTACCTTCGCTAACCAGCCACATAGGAAACAAGAGTTTTTATGATTTTTGGACCTAATGGAATTTCTAACGGAAAAGCAGACCCAATTAGTAACTCCCTCTCGGCACACACAAATAATTAGTAACCCACTCTCGGGAACTGGGGAGAACCTGCTGGATCCCACCTCTGGTTCCACATCAACTGAAATAAAGAGGCACGCTTCTTCTGGTGGTACTATAGGAAGTAGATATCTAGTAGCCCCAGTAGCTAGTAGCCCCAGAAGACTCTAAAAGACGTTTGTGTGCACACAGGGACGTAGTGTGTGTACATGCTTACACCTGCATATGTGTACACTGGAGACTGGTCATGGAAAACACTTTCCTTAATTGTGGAAATTTGTAAGTGGAGTCTTAAGCATTTTAAGCCTCTTTGCATACTTCCTACTAATATCAGCATACTGTTTATTTACTGAATGGATATTCTGCCTTTCTTAAATTAAAATCTCAAGGTTGGTTCTGTGAAATTCTTACCAAATCCCACTATGTATCAACCATCCAATATGAGACAAAACTAAAACATCAGCAAGATAAAATAAATACAATCAGCAAGATAAAATAAACAAAGCCCCTTTGTATTCCAATCTGAACACAAAAACTTTCACAGCGGTTCTTTATTGAAAAAGAAACTTACCTACAACACTGAGATCCAAGCTGAATGAATTTTGTCCTGTTTTGTTGGTTGCAATGCAAGTGTAAATCCCAGCATCGTTTTGCGTGAGGGGATCGATAAGCAGCGAGTGCACGCCAGTCTCTCGGACCAGCATCTTGTGAGTGGTGTCCGGCAGCACGGGCCTCCCATTCAGAAGCCACATCAGATCCGGAGGGGGTAAGCCACTCACCTGACAGAGAAGAAAAGAAGCTACAGGCAAGTGACAGGATGACTGATGTATCTATCACTTTATTTTCTGATGCAATATTTTCAAACCCTTCCCTTTGGCAGAACAAGTTAGAAAGCAAGAAGACTTGGAAGGATGATCCCTTGACACAGTTAAAGAAGAAATGAATATTTTAAAAATGCACTTCACACAAGAGGGTTGAATCCTTGTAATATTTGTAATAAGTATGAACCAACTAAAATCTACTTAAACTTCCTTTATCTGTGTGTGCTTTTTCCACATAAAGAAAGGGTGTAAGGTTAAAGATCTTTCTGTCCTTTTGTGTCACCTCTTGTCTGTTCTTGGACTGATACTCTCAGGTCTAATTTCCTCCTTCTTGTTGGAAGTCTCTTCCTCTCTCCTTTCTTAGCTAGTTAGCTAAAGGCTATCAGCTTTCCTGTCTGACATGAAGTTCCTTAACAAACATTTCACGTTATCTTTAATCAGTGAGTCTGCTGCTTCTCTGAGTAATTAGCACTTTGACGGCAGCAACAGGGTAAGCGAACACAGCAAAGGGCACCAAGTACCTTGCAATCCAGTCTACAAAGCCGTCCTTCATGAGCTACCATGTCCCCAGGAGCCTGTAGAAAATATGGTCGGAAAAATCGCTCTTGTACTGGCTCCTTATCTCCTTCTGGTACACGGGTCCTTCCCCTGCAACACAAAACCCTGTACATTTTAGAGGGGGATTATTAGGCTAGAAGATCTGGCTTCTAGACTAGTTTGAGCCTTCAGCTGGGGGACCACATGTGGAGTGCTGTCAGTGACAGTGTGAAGTTACTTCCAGGGGAAACTTAAAGTGACATCACACCTCTCTAGGAATCATTAGAAATTCTATGGTAAATTCTGTGGTGGGAATATCAGGTTACTGGCGGGAGGTCTCCTGCTGGCAACTATCTTTCTTATATTCGTTTAGAAATCTGAAAGCTGCTGCTGAACTCATACTGACTTCTGTTTCGGAATGCACCCATGCTTACCTCACAATGTATATGCCAAGCATTAGTTTTGTTTTTTACCTGTGAGATTGGTTAGCTGTTGTCAATCTACCACGCATTGGAAGAGTCTGCACCATCAAGTGGCCAGAGCAGCTGATCCTCCCCTGTCAAATAGTAGAGAAGGTAAGCATAAACAAGGCACATCCTTTTTGCAAACAGTAAGGGAAGGCTGTTGTCTCCAAAGTCTCTGGCTGGCCAATGAAGGAGAAAGGATGCGGAATGTGATTGCGGACCTTTGGTCTGACGTCTTATACCCGTTATATTTGCCCTGTGCGGAACCCACCTTTGTTGTGCATGCAAGTAGACCTTTCAGTCAGGCACATAGGTAAGTGGGGGGGGGGGTTCAAGGGGTTCAAACTCCTCCCATTGTACACGGAATACTTAATATAATGGCCAGAGGTGTATGGGGGGGAAATGGCGCCCGGAGACAAACCTTCTCCAGACGCCCCGCTGCCCCTGGCCTCCATGCCTATAAATGCATGTCTCTGGAAGCTGGCAGTTGCTTCTGCTCTCCCTAGGCTCTGGAGAGGGCAGAAGTCAGGCTGCGGGGGGTGGGGGGAGGGGAAAGTGCGGCTGCGTCCCCCTCCTTGGAGGCTGCCTCTCGCCCTCCTCAGGGCCTGGGAAAGGCAGAAGCTGGGAGGGTGCCAGGGCAGGGTGTCGCACCCTTGGGCTCTCTTGGCCCCGCCCATGTCATTCCCATGATGTGGGCGGGGCCAAGGGAGTCCGAAGACCAGTGTTCAGGCTTCCTTGGTCCCACCCACGTTGCTCAGTCACCAAACCCACCCCATTAAAAAATCTATACCCACAGGCTTGCTTTCAGCGTACACACACTTCTTAAGCTTGTGGGGAGAAAGCACATTTTGAAGGGGAGCAGACCCGTACCTGTGGATTAGCAGCCATGAATGTATAGTTTCCATCATCATCATTTGTGGTGGCTTCAATATGTAAAGAGCATGTCCCATCACCCTCTCTGCTCATTTTGAAATGTTCATTCTTCTTTGAAATCTGCTTGCCATCTTTAAACCAATACACCTAAAGAAATTGTTTTTTAAAAAGTAGTTCAGTGTCACGGTTGTGGGTCAAACCAGACAAGATTTTGGATTGCTTTTTAAGAAAATGGAACTTGCGGCTGCAGAAAGGGCTCAAGAGATTGCTTAAGGCAGGGATCTCCAACATTTTTGAGCCTGAAGGCACATTTGTAATTCTGATAAAGCTTGGAAGACACAGCCACAAAATAGTTGCTGCAAGGGGTTGAGTCAACCACAAAATGGCTGGCATAGCTTACCTTCAGAAACATGTTGAAGATCCGTGTGCTATGGTTGCAGCTGCCGCCAAAGAGCTATTTTTCAAAATCTGCACAGCCAATCAAATCTCCAGTGGAGAATCAGAAATCTTAGTGGGCAAAAGCCCCACCTGGCCCCACCCACTTTTAAAACACACTTGACAGGTGCAGCAAAGCTGTCAGCGGGCCATACAGCCCGGAAACCACACAGCACCCCAGTGATTTTGGCCGTGAAAGCCTTTGACAATATACTAGATACATGGACACTAGAAATGACTGGAGATGGCCCAGTTTTTTCTCATGTCTTCTTTCTCCTTTACCTTAGGTATAGGGATTCCAACAATTTTGCTAGTGAATGTGGCAGGATACCCTTCCAAGACCCGGAAGTGCTTGAGTCTCTTGTCAAAGATTGGGGCAATGCATTTGCCAGTTGGGATCTCGTCATGCTGGATTTCATCATCTGATTCATCCACCGGGGTACGCTCCAGGCGAAACTCTATTTCGTTCATCAAACGTTGCTCAAAGCTGGAAATCTTGTATTCCTGCAAAATAATTTTGGAAGGCATGTCTAAACGTCTTATCCCAAAACTGTGAAATATTTTGCAAGTATTTTCTTAAATCAGCAGCTGCCATAATGACAAATTAGATCAACTGTGAGCCTTCTCAAATGTAATAAATCGAGAAATATGATTGGACAAGGATGGAGCTGTGTGATCCTCCCCACTGGAAGCCCCATCTCCGGCCCCTTTCGCACAGCACAGGGAGAGCAGTTTGCAGGCGGGATAAAGTAACCCGCTCTCCTGTTTTCCCATTCACATGCCTCTGTGCAGGCAGCAATTGTTCGTGCAGATGGCCAGAGATGAGCAGTTAAAACAGTAAATAGGTAACACTGTTAGGTAATACGAGTGGAAGTGAAACACATACACACTTTGCCGTGTGAGATGTCAGGTGGGGTTCCCCCTCCTCACACACGGGTAACTTTCACTCTCTGTGCCTCACCCACTACTACCACACAACACACATACTCTCATACACATCCAGCTCATCCTCACACACCTCACTCTGCCCTCCCTCACATCCAACCACCACTTACCCACTTCCTCACCCATATTCGCCACAACTCTCTTTTACTAAAAACGAGCTGGAGTTCGCCTTTTTCTTCTAAGAAAATCCACAGGGTAGGGGCAAACCAACACTACCGGCTCCGCTTCTTTTGCACGTGGCCCTTTAAGAACCCAGGGAGCTGGCCTCGATCTGAGCGCCTCACCACCCTGCCTCTGCTGCCTGACTGGGACAGCCTGCGTGCCCCAGTTCTGCCTTACCCAAGCCAGGACTGTGCGTGTCAACCAGCCTCATGGACAGTGGGATTCGCACTCTGGACAGTTCCACTGTGGAATGTGAAGGGTTACCTTATACTAAAAAAACAAGACAGCACCATATAACGATGTGCATTGAAAAGGGAAAGAGGGATTCCATTTGACCACCCCAAAAGGCTATGCTGGGGATCATTGGACCTACATGAACATCTGTGTGGGTTGCAGACTGTGAAGAGAAGGACAATTGCCACAGCAACGCATGGCCGGGTCCGCTAGTATATATATAGGAACACTTATATATATATATATATACACACACACAGAGGCACTAAAACTGCATGATGAAGCATCAGTTTCATAATTACCAGACATACCATACACATACCCACCAGGAACAAACTGTCCTTTTAACTTACAGGGAAATTTCACAGTGGGCTGCAGCTCCAGGGGCCCATTGGTGGCCAGGAATAATCAAAACCAACCTCAGCAATTCTGCCTGAGTCTCAGGGGCCACTTGGACCACCCAGTCCTCAAACCAGCCATGGCAGTTTGTGTCAGCTTGCCAAATGTCTCTCCTGCACTGCTTCTAGTCTGAGGAATGATGCGGTGGATGAGCTAATAATGCCTATTGTTGGCCTCTCTTAGCTGAGTGGCCCTGCAGTGCTGGCTAGTAGCACACTGGGGCAACTCAGCTTGATTAGGCCCCTGGGCTGTTTATACTTCCCTATCCATTCCTTGTACCCACACACTCTTCTGCCAGGCCAAACCATAGCAGGGTAAGTTATTTGCACACGGCTGTTCTTGAACAATGACCTTAGTTCATACCTTCCCATGGCTATGAAGAGGTGTGTCCAGTCACTAGATGGGGCCACTACCCTTTCTATATCACAATATGCCAATCTGCACCATGGCTTTCTACCAGCTGGCAGGCAAACACGCTGCTAGAATTTCACCTTGTTTAGTTTTCTCTTTCATGAAGCATGTCTCAGCAAATTGCTTTACCAAATGGGCCAAATTCCCATCTCAGTTGCTTCTGAAAGCTGTTACATAATGTGTTTAAAAATAGAAGGGCCTGTGCGTTTGAAAGTTAATGGCCGAAAAGTATTCCATGATAATAATAATTTCCAGGAAAAAAAGGGTCAACCATTCCGTTTGGTGTTTTGCACAGCAAACTTTTAGAACTGTCAAACAAACATTTTTTCTGGACATGGAGATAATGCTGGACTTTGGAATCCTGAGCTGAGTCATGCTTTACAAATGAACCTGAGATTCAATGGCAACTATATGCATGAGAGCATCAGTTGTGGATAATACATATATTATTCAACTGGAGACCTATATATATTCCATCTGCCATTTCTACATATTTTCAGGTTGCAACCTCTCGGCTGGAGATTGGAGGTGGGGGCAGAGCCTGAGTGGGGGGTTAATAAGGGGAGGGAGCTCAGCAGAATAGCCTTACCTTGACATTCAACCACTTTCTTTTAATACTTTTGATGTGCAATCCTAAATAGAGTCATACTTTTCACAGTTCATTGAAATTAACAGGCTCTGAAGGTGTAACTGTGCTAACTGTGCTTAGGACTGCATTGTTAGCCACTTTCATAATATTTGATACTATTTTTCAATAAACAATTACTTTCTATAGAAACTAACTTTTTCTAATCTATTCTCATATCACCCTCCAGTTGTGGTAACTACCAGAAACTGAATTTCAAGTTTTCAGTTTTTAGAGAAGAGATTTACGTAGGGTTGATGGGAGGACAGAGTTATACCTTGGAAACATCCTGAGTTGTATAGTTGTAGATTGGGGTATCATTGGTTGGTCCCTGAAGACTGCGTGCCATATTTTCATCATATGTTGTTCTCTGGTAGAGGGAAGTAATGGGGTTAGGAAAGCTTACTATGACATTTATGGGCATTATTATAATAAAATTAAGAAAAATCAGCACAATAAATTTTGAAGGAGAAACAACATTAAGATTTGATTGATCATTTAGATTTGCAGTATACAGTGTACATTTAAATAAGCATAGAGCAATTTACATGTTCCATGCTTTAAGATACACCCGCTCTCCCAGTAAAATCAACTACAAAATTGCCACCGGCTAAAATGGAGCTAAATTCCAAATTCTGTGGGGAAAAAAATTCTTCAGTCCCTATCCTCTATATATGATGTGTGCAGAGGCAAGGCTACCAGGGGGTGGGGTGGGGGTGCGCCACGCACTGGGCGCACGATTTTGGGTCACGTGGGGGGCACAAAATTCCCCCTCCCCTCCCCCTTCCCCAGGCCCCCCTTCCCCCCTGAAGCACCCCCCACTTCCCTTCCCACACTAACCTTAGTTCCTTTCCTTTTCCTAGAACTTTTTCAGGCTGAAAAAAGGCCTGTTCACAGTACAGGCTAAAAACGGCCTGAGGAACTACAGTTCCCAGGAGACCTTGGGGCTCACAAGGTCTCCTGGGAAGTATAATTCCCATCAGGCCATTTTTAAGCCTGAACTGTGAATAGGCCTTTTTTTTCAGCCTGAAAAAGTTCTAGGAAAAGGAAAAGGGTGTTCCCCCCAACACTCCATCCACCTTCTCAAAAGGGACTGGATGTTGGAGCAGCTCTCCTATGGGCTCATCTGAGGCAGATTTTTCCTGTGGGGCAGGACAATCTCCTGTCCATCACAGGAGGAAATATTTCTTACATCTGGGGGACATTATATTTGAACACCCAAATGCTTGGGAGCTACTTTCTGGAAAGTGTGATCCCCCCCCCCCCCCAACATTTTCAGTCTGTCAAATTTGAATTCTGTCAAAGAATTTTGGGCAAAACCACAAAATGGATGTCATGAGAAGTGAACCTAATCACAAAATGCCTCCAATCTACAGCAGAACGTCTAAACAGACAGATGCTATTCAGCATGTATTCCCCTCATAAGATCTGTGCATATGTGAATATTTTGCAGGTTGGAAAGATATAACTATCCTGTTACTGGAACTTTGAAAGTATTAGTCTTGTTTCAACATCCTATTTAAGTCCACTGGAATTCTGGTTATTTGTTGCAATAAAATCAAAGCAGAGGATCTGATAATTTCTGGAAAACAGCCTATTAATGTGTTTCCTCAAATCACCCCAACATTTCAAAAATCAGTATTCCAAGCTGACACTGTGCTATTAAAGGACTGCTAAAATTGAGTTTTGTTTCACTACTAAAATATATTTTGATGATTTTATTTGTTGCCAAAGATATTGTGAATTTTCAGGTCTAGCTCTTTTGTGGTCCCCTGTTTCCAAAGTTCATCCTATGAAACCCTAGGACAGTGGTGGCGAACCTTTGGCACTCCAGATGTTATGGACTACAATTCCCATCAGCCCCTGCCAGCATGGCCAATTAGTCCATAACATCTGGAGTGCTAAAGATTCGCCACCCTAGGAGGTCATGCCTTGTTGAGAATCACTCTTCCTCATTGCAAGAGAGATATACAATTATATTTGGTATATAATATAACACATCTGAATTTGCACATAACTACTTGTGAGTGGGTTTGTTCTTGTGTCAGAGTGGGAGCATCCCATTGCAGGCTTCCACCATGCATAGGATTATGACACTTGTGCACAAATGTGTAAACAGGAGGACTGGACTACAAAAGAAAATGCTGCAGGGTCCTTCCCAGCAGTGGTGGGATTCAAATGATTTAATAATCAGTGGTGGGATTCAAACAATGTAATAACCGGTTCTGGTGGTGAGATTCAAATAATTTAACAACTGGTTGTTTACAAACACCGTTTTAACAAGCGGTTCTGCCAAAGTGGTGCGAACCTGCTGAATCCCACCACATATTCATATATCAACATGGAGGTTCACATGGGGTAACACAGAGCACTATACTATTCCCTTGTTGGTTAAAAAGAAACTGTAGCTCACCCCCCTCCCACGAAGACAGGTGGGAATTCAGCCTGGACACAAGGCATGGCACAAACAGCACAAGAGCAGCAGATGGGTGAAAAGGTCAGTGCAAACAGAGAATGTGAAGCACGTACAGTAGTGCTTCAGAAGTCCAGTGCCTGCCCTTCTTCCTTTGACAAGTCATATTAAACTCTGATATGCTAGTTATTAAACCACCTCTGGCCTGGATGGTCCAGACTAGCCTGATCTTAGGCAATACCTGGCAACCAGCGGGAGAGTTGTGTGTGTGGGGTGGGGATAGCATCCTAAGAGAAAAATTAAAAAGAAAAATAAGGCCTTGTCTACTTATAGGAATTTTTGCCATAGTGTTCCTGGAGAATCCTAGAGCTATCCTGGAGTGACAAAAAGTAGCTCTAGGAATTGCAAGGAGGAGGAGGGAGGAGGAGGGTGGAGGAGGAAGAAGAGGAGTTTGGATATGTACTCCGCCTTTTTCTCCTGTAAGGAGTCTCAAAGAAGCTTACAGACTCCTTCCCTTCCTCTCCCCACAGCAGATACCTTGTGAGATAGGTGGGACAGAGAGAATTCAGAGAGAACTGTGATTAACCCAAGGTCATCCAGCAGATTTCATGTGGAGGAGCAGGGGAACACATCCAGTTCATTAGATAAGAACCCACCACTCATGTGGAGGAGTGGAAAATTGGATCTGGTTCTCTAGGTTAGAGTCCACCGCTCTTAACTATTACACCAGAAACTCTGTGGAAAGATCTTCCTGTAAGTAGATTAGACTTCATTTTTCTTTTTAATTTTTTCCCTTGTGCCCACTTTGAATGGCGGTGGGTAACGGGACCTAAGTGTGAGGGATTCCCCATCCCGCCAGGGGCTTGGGAGCCCTACTTGATTTCATCAGACCTCTGAAGCTAAGCATGGTTAGCCCTGGTTAATACTTGGATGGGAGACCACTAAAGAAGTCCAGGGTTGCTACACAGAGGCAGGCAATGGCAAACCACTTCTCAATGTTTCTTGCCTTGAAAACCCTGCAAGATCATGACAAGTTGTTTGTGACTTGAGGACACGTTCCACCATCAGTTTTTAAACACGGTCACAGAAATAGAAATTTCCAACTTTTGTATGTGCACACTAATTATTTCAGCTCCTGGGACCAATGTGAAAGAAAGAAAGCCAATGTGATTTTGGGCTGTATCAATAGGAGTATAGAGTCAAGACTGAGGGATGTAATTGTACCTCTCTATTCTGCATTGGTTAGACCTCACCTGGAATATTGTGTACAGTTCTGGGCTGTGTACAAGAAGGATATTGACAAGCTGGAATGGGTCCAGAGGAAGGCAACTAAAATGGTAAAAGGTCTGGAATCCATGCCCTACGAGGACAGACTTAGGGAGCTGTGTATGTTTGGTGAAGAGAAGGTTAAGAGGTGACATGATAGCCATGTTTAGATATTTGAAGGGATGTCATGTTGGTGAGGGAGCAAGCTTGTTTTCTGCTGCTCCAGAGACTAGGACCAGGAGTGATGGGTTCAAAGAGAAGGAAAAGAGATTCCACCTAAACATCAGGAAAAACATCCTGACAGTATGGGCTATTCGACAGTGGAATGCCTCAGAGTGTGGTGGAGTCTCCTCCTTTGGAAATTTTTAAACAGAGACTGGATAGCCATCTGTCAGGAGTGTTTTAATTATGTGTTCCTGCATTGCAGGGGGTTGGACTTGATGGCCTTTGGGGTCTCTTCCCACTCTATGATTCCATACTCTTTTTTCATAGGGCACCAGAAAGGTCAGAGAGAGCATGAAAGAACTGTTTTTATGTACTCCCTCTTCCAGGTTATGGTCTCCCTGAAGGTATTTTGCCCAAGGGCTTTCCACATTTTGGAGCCAATCCCCACCCTAATGGCTGGTCACTTCAAAAATAAAGAAGAGTTGGAAACACTAAGGAAAATGTTTTGTATTAAGCAACTGTATGGAACAATTTTTTGTATGGAACAAAGTTTTATACGGAACAATTACTGAAATAAATGACAGTAAAAGTAGTCAGTTTTCTTGATAAGTGAGGATGAGTCAAATCCAGCAGTCCTTAAAGTTCTTGGATCTACAATCAGTCATATAGTATATAAATAACTGATACTGTCAGCAGATAGTTCTCTGGCCACAGAGTGACGGTTACTTCCAAGGCAGCTATTATGCCGTTAACATAAAAGATTGGATGGTATTTCACAGTGGCCTTCTGAGCAATTTATCCCACTGCTTTAGCAAGTGCAAACTTTAGCACCTATGATTCATGTGTAAAAACATGCATCATGCTTATTGATTTACTATGTGTAAAGTACAAAGTACAAATTACCTTTATTGCCATTATAAGTATAAAAGAATAACTAAAAGGTTGGTTGTGGTTCCTTTTGTCAGTGAACTAAAATCTAGACCATCATTTTAACTAGTTAAATTTCCCGAGGACTGAGTTAGTTCTTCATATTTGAAATTTATTTGAAACATTGCTTCTACTGAAAATTTAGCCACCAATTGTTTCTGGATCAATATTGCACAGGAGGAGTTTAATTAGCTTGACTCTTTTTAAATATCTGCAGTCTCTTTTGATAAAATGGTGCTCGAGAGGAGCGTATTGATTAGAAAATCTCTTGAACTCAGATAACGAAAGGGAAAGAGTGTCAGGCGTATTGCATCCAAAGAAACACAGCCTCTCATGGGAAGGAATTTATCTGTATCTACCATAGGTTATGTTAGATGGAAAGATGTTAAATCGAGCCAGCATAAAGGCCTGCCACTCTACATAGGAATCCAGAGAAGTAAAGTATGTCATTTACTACAAGTGGTTTTGGCAAGTGACTTTCTACCAGAGAAAATGTCACCAGAGCAATAAAGCATGGGATGTATACCGGTTTTGGTGGGTTTTCCGGGCTGTGTGGCCGTGGTCTGGTGGATCTTGTTCCTAACGTTTCGCCTGCATCTGTGGCTGGGATGTATAGTTTCTCTGTGAGTAGCCTGCTACCATATGACTTGGTTATCTCTCTTGCAAACATACACATTGGGGTGGGGTGGGGGGAGAGACTCTTCTGCAGAATTGGTGAAGACTGATATAGTTCCTTTATAGTAATTAATGGGCTCTCATATGTTACTATGCAATTATAATGAAATGTACAAGAGTAAGGGAAAGATTTAATTTGGCTCCTGGTTCCTCTGCAATCTGTTTTTAGCAACAGGCCTGAAATCTAGGGCAAGTGAAATAATAACTAAAAATAGAGCATGTTTGAATATGTGTAGAATGCCTTCCCTTCACCACAGAGTAATCACAAACCTTCAATAAGATTCAGGTTTGTAAGGCCTACGGGTTGCATCCAGAACATCACTTCTATGGGCGCATGGATTTCTGCTCAGAGAGCATGACTTTCTTAACTCCCCTGTTTCACAGCAGCCCAAAATGCCACCTGAAATCGTGCTCCTCGGGAAGAAAGGACCACCTAGGAACAGGATTTGGGGATGTAGAAGCTGATAGTCACACTCCATGGACAGAGGTCCTTGTGCCTACTGGGAACACTGTGCTGAACCCACTGCATCCATCCTCTCAGCATACTTCTGAGAACCTCTGAATAGTCAAATATTGGATGCAACTGACAGGGCTTATGGACATATAGTTTAAGAAGAAGAAGAAGAGAAGAAGAGTTTGGATTTATATCCCCCCTTTCTCTCCTGCAGGAGACTCAGGAGAATCTCCTTGCCCTTCCCCCCCTCACAACAAACACCCTGTGAGGTAGGTGGGGCTGAGAGAGCTCCGAGAAGCTGTGACTAGCCCAAGGTCACCCAGCTGGCGTGTGTGGGAGTGTACAGGCTAATCTGAATTCCCCAGATAAGCCTCCACAACTCAGGCGGCAGAGCTGGGAATCAAACCCGGTTCCTCTAGATTAGATACACGAGCTCTTAACCTCCTACGTGCATAGCTGCTAACCAATATGCAGCCTGAGAAATGACCACACAGCTCATCTCTCTGGCATAGGCTCTCCCTGAAATGTTGACTGCCCCCCCAATTCAGTCCTCCCCTCTGAATAGCTGGCCACCTGCAAAAGTTCTATGGTAACTTGAGACAGCTCACCTCTGGGAGGTTTGAGAACAGGGCAATGAACTTTGTAGAAGTCTGACTCCTTCACCACTGGAAAAGCCAGTTCAGAACTGTCTCCTTTCATTAGGAATTACAGATGCACTCTCAAGACAAAATGCAAACCTTACATTCACAGATATTTTGATACTTGGAGACTTTCTGTTTTTATTCCCCATATAATACCAATTTATTTTGCACACAACGCCAATTTCTGCCCTTGCATGGTATGACTGCAGAATTGTCACACAAACACACAGCAATGGGCTTAGCCTACATCTCCTATTGTCAAACTTATAATACACACATTCCATATCTGAGGCTCTGTTGCATGACCTTGTCTTAAAATGTCAGCTTCTTGGCTATTGTGAAAGAAATATATATGAGATTAAATAATGAATCATGAATGTTTATATGGGAGTCTCACTGGAAGTCTGTTGGCTAACATCCCACCCAAAAACACTTCTGCCAGTATACCTGCTTATAATGCTGGCACAATGTCACAGTACTCCTGGAACAATGTCCTACAGAGTGGTTTTTTGCTGGGGTGGTATGACAATATGGGGTATCCTAAGGATGCATATGTTGGTGAGGAAAGATTGGGCTTTTGACCTAAGAGAAAGACAAGTTTAAATTAGAGGTAGAGGCAGAGCACTTACCTGAGGGCCATGTGGAACTCTGTCATCCCTTAGATTCAGTCGTCTCTCCAGGTCTTTCACAACAGCAGCTTTGCTATCTCTAATTGACTCCTCTGTGGCCAACTGTGAGAGTCTGAGATTTTTCTTCACTGCTCCCTGGCTTCCCCTATAGGACAAACATACTGTTAAGAGACTGCTTTTGGCACTTCATTTGCAGTTAATTTAATTTCTGAATTAAAAAAAAAGCAAGGAAAAGGTAAGGTACTATCAGAGATACAAATCTGCACCAACCTCACCTCCAACTTGCCTGGGTTCAGTTTCAGATTGTTCAACCTGAGCCATTCAACCACAGCTTCCAAACACTGGTTCAGGACAGAAATCCTGGATGGTTAGTTAATATTAAGTGTAGCCTATTGGCCTTCCCTCACTGACCTGGATAGCCCAGACTGGCCTGATCTTGACAGATCTCAGAAGCTAAGCAGTTGGCTCTGGTTAGTATTTGGATGGGAGACCACCAAGGAAGTCCAGGGTCATGACGCTGAGGCAGGCAATGGCAAGCCACCTCTGAATGTCTCTTGACAACACGTCACACCACCCCCGCTTCCCCCTCACCGTCCTCCTGTTGCTGACTACTTCCAACTTCTTGCCTTCTGTATTATTTCTATTGCCTGTGACCTCCCTGTTCTTGCGTATCCTTAGATTTTTAGATTTAAAAAAATCAAATAACTGTATCAATAGATCAATAAATCAATACTAACACTAAAAAAAATAATAAGACCAATCAATCAGTCCAAACACCAAATTTGCCCCTGCATTTGATCAACAAACTGGGACTTCTCCAGCCTTGTAGTTTTACACACAAGCAATCAGTGATTCCAGACCAGCCCAACAGGTCGGTCTTGACGCTTGGGTGTACAGCACATTGGGAGGCCAATTGTGAACCTGGGGGACTTAGTAAACGGCGGTTCACATTTGTCTTTTTGCAGTTTTGCCGTTTGCACGCTGCCATTGCTCCCTCCTCATTTCCCACCATAAAAGACAATCGGTGTTTTGACAAAGTGTACAGATGCCATATTCAAGACTTTAATAGTTTGGGGTGCTGTGTGGTTTCTGGGCTGCATGGCCGTGTTCTAGCAGCATTCTCTCCTGACGTTTCACCTGCATCTGTGGCTGGAATCTTCAGAGGATCTGAGATCCTCTGAGGATGCCAGCCACAGATGCAGGCGAAACGTCAGGAGAGAATGCTGCTAGAACACAGCCATGCAGCCCGGAAACCACACAGCACCCCAGTGATTCCGGCTGTGAAAGCCTTCAACAATACTTTAATAGTTTGCCTTTTTGGTGTCGATATATGGATCTATTGATAGACTGAGCTATCAATCTATTGAAAAGATTAAAGATAAAAATTCAAGATTATATTAAAAAATTAAAGCACACCTGCGTGACAGAGAACCTATGAAATACTGCCCGCCTGGACGCAAGCAAAGAGCCAGCTGATTTAATGCCTGCCCCGCTGCAAACAGGGCAGTGGGAAATAATGGCTAACATGCCCTGAAACAGACTCTCTAGCCAATTCACTTTGAAGTCGCAGGAACCTCACTGAGCATAATTGAATAAACATTGCTCTGGTGAATATAATTGACTGTAGTGTTGAAACACATGCCAGTTTTTGCACAACAGGAGACTTGGCAACCCCACAGGGTATTGAATTTACCTTAATACAGACGATTATATTTGAAACACCCTCTCCCACAATTTCCATTTGGTAAACGTTTTATGTGGACATCCTCATAGATTCATTCACATTCATTTATTTGTATTGTATTTATATGCAAACTTTCCGTTACTTACGCTGCGGGTGCACTTTTAGGTAGACCCATGGCATTTGTTGGGGGTATAGAAGGAAGAGAAGGAAGAACAGCACTAAGGAAGGCTACTGGATTCTGGATCCGACCAGTCGGAGAGAGAGGTGTAGGAGGCACATTTTGGGGCTGGAACTGGTTCATGCTAGATACAGAAAGCAACAGTGGTGGTAACACAGGTTCTCTGGAACTTGTTAGAGGTTGCTCAGGTTGGTTTGAAAAAACTCCTGGAAGCCTTGACTGGACTGGTGGAGGAGATCCAAAGAAGTTTTCCTTGTTGTTTGTTCTCTGGATTCCTTCAGGTATGTTGCTGAATGATGAAGGCATGGGGGAGCTAGAAGGTGAACTGACTGTTGGAGAGGTGTTCTGAGATGCTAGGAATTGTTTAGGACGAGTGTAGGTAAACGTCTGTGATGGAGAGCCTTTGTTCTGCTTGTATGAACTTGAAGATGGTTGCTGACTAGATAAAGCAGCAGAGTTCAGAGTGCCAGCATTGACTGGTGGCTCTCTTGAAGGAGTGTGAGATGAATGGTGTTGCTGCTCCAACAAGACCTGGTTGTGCAGTTGTTTTAATTGTGTAGGATCCCTGAGAGCAAAATGAAAACATGCAATCTATATTATATGCCATAACGAAGCACAGAACAAGCACCCCTTCTGAAATCAAATCAAAGATGATAAATTTCTGACAAGACTGAATTTACTATAAATCTCTCCATGTTTAGACTGAGCTTGGCTGAAGGACGGAGAGCCAGGCCATGTTCCTTTCTCCCAATGGGGCAATATAGAACATTGGCTTAGATCCAGATGACACCAGAAGTTTACATCAGTGCTGCCTTTCCATTGCAGACTCCCCTCATGTCATTCCTGAGTGTCCCGTGTCTCTCCCAAAGCACGCACGCACGCACGCACGCACTCACTCACTCATTCGATTTTTGTATACCGCCCTTGCCTTGCACTTGCACTTGCACGCATCTATCGTGATAATGCCACCCCATACTGCACGCGACTTGCACGCAAGACATGCATCACTCACTCACTCACTCATTCATTCATTCATTCATTCATTCATTCATTCATTCATTCGATTTTAGTATACCGCCCCATCCCCAAGGGGATCTGCAGATCAGTGATCAGTGGGCTGCAGTTCTGCTAGTGGATAATTCAGACTGGATCCAACCTGTCCATGTGTACTTTGCTACTACTAAGAACACTGTCTCCCCCTCCCCTCCCACTCTTTGTAATTTCGTCGTTGCAGGAATTCTTCAATTCAGAGTTCTTCAGGCCAAAAGGGGAAAAAAAAGAAGGACCCTTCCTCACCATGAAATATGCAATGTACAGATTTGTCCTGAGTCTTTTTCAGGGGGCAAAAAGATTGACAAATGAACCAGGCAATATACCTGATTGTTATTTTTTGTTTTAAGAAGATAACAGTCTATGAGAATGTGCAACATGTAATACTGGAGTCTTTTTATTAATTATGTCTGTACTACTGAAATCAGTAATGCAGCTTACTGGGGATAAAGAATAGGTGACTGGGGAAGACAATGGCAAATAACCTGGCAAACAAAGTCAGACATGTAAATATTGTGATGTGATATCACCCCATGGGTTAGTAATGACCTGAAGCTGGCTCATAAAATTACCTTTACCTACTGAAATCAGCCTATTGTGTGGCTTTGAAATTTTTATTAACTTTTTGTAAAAAGAGAGAGGAAAAAAAAACAAATATAAGAAACAATTAAAATGACACAGGCATGACTTCCCTGCCTTCCCACCTCCTCTGCAGCCCGTCCCAAAAAAACCTCCCCCCAAATGCTACTTCTGGGGAATGTATCCCCCCCCCCCCCAAATAGCTAAGGGCAGAAGTTAAAAGTCTGCTGTAGGAGGAGAGAATGAATGAAAATGGCTCCTCTGGCAGGTGTGGAAATTTTAGGCAAAATCCACAGCAGACTGTTTAGGATATTGTTAAACATTTTTAAAAAATGCTTTCTTGCTTACAATTTTGGTTTGGCTAATACTGGTGGTGGCTCTTTGGAAGGTGAGGTTGGCTCTTGTGTTTTCACCACCTGTCCATTAATCTTATCTGGGAAGGAGTTTGGTCGGATCTGATTTATAGGCCCTCCATCTTCTGATGATGTTTCACTTCCTTTATCATCTTCTGGCAACTGAAAGTGCACATGGAGGCCTATCTTGGAACTTGACCGGGGCTCATTGTGGTTTACAAGAACTCCTTCCAGTTTAGGTTTTGGAGACTGATCCACCACTGGAACTGCAGGGAGGGTTGCAGAAGACTGGCGTTCAGCAGCAATTATATTTATTGAATTTATAGTGTGAAGAGCAGCATTATTATTCTGGTCCTCAGGTCCTGCAACAACAAGCATTACATAGGTACCTGTTACCCAAATGTGTTAAACTGGACCACAAGGTCAAGAAATGTCATCAGAAAGACCTGAAAGGTTCTGCCCCTGATGTCCTTAAAACTGCAGTCAAGAAGTCACATGCGCTGGTAAAGATTGGAAGCTGCTATAGTGGCCTCACCTTGATATTTGACTGACTAGGCAGACAAGGTATTAAATATATATTGCATGCACACGCATTTCTCAGTAGCCCCATAACCCTGGTTGAAAATATACAGGGAATCAGTGAAGGTGTGAAAATATCTGGATCCTGACAAGACAGCAGAAAGAGCAGCATGGTGGAATATGTAAGCATACCTTAGTTCAGTCGGCTGCAAAGAGCAGCTGGGTGAAAAAACAGTCTGGCTGGGCCGCCACCCAGCCCAGCCCCGTGGCTCCACCAGGCTGCTCCGGGCCACGCAGCCTGGCTGGTGGGGTGGGGTGGGGCTAGAAGGGGCGCCCAGCAGCGGCCCGGCAAGTCCGGCCCAGCAGCACCTTCTGCTGGGCCTGGGGATGCAAGGTGAGGGGGAATGGGGAGGGGTGGGAGTGATTTTCTGCCCCCATGTGACCCCAAAGGCACATGCCCGGGGTGCAGTGCCTTCCATCCCATGGTAGCTACATGACTGCCTATGCACCAGCAGAGCTGCTGGGAGAGATACATCACGTTTTTCATGGCGTATCTCTATTCCCCCTTATGGAGGATTCTCAGGGCTTTAAAAAAACTATTTTTGGGATTCCCACAGCATGGAAAGTCTCTTTGTAGGGGGCGGGGCAGTGCTGAAGCAGCACCATTCCCGCCTGCTGGGCCCCCTGGGTGCAGCTGAAAGTTTTTCAAATATACCTTTAAAACCAAAAGAACAGCTAAAAGTGTATGTTGCTACAGAATAAACCAATACAGCTTATAGCCAGTGTAAGTAAAATGCATAATAGTTTGGACGGGCTCAAGCAATGAGAATTAGAGTGCTACAAGTTTGTCATTTTCATCTGTGAAATGTTGGAGGGCAGAGACCATAGACTGACCTGTCTATGTTGATCATAAAGGAGTGATTAAAATGCTCACTTACCCTTTACGGTTAGTTGAGCCATACTGGAGACTGTCCCATATTTATTGCTTGCTGTACACGTAAAATTTCCAGAATCTTCTGAAAATACTTCCGCGATAACTAATGTGCAGATCTCCTCTGAAAATCATCCCCACCACAAAAAAGAGAGCACATTTTACCTCACATCAAATTTGAATGAAAAATATTAAATGAGCATACTGATGTCAGGAGTGAGTGGCTGTTTGAGGATTTACCTTGCAGTCTTCACTGGAAAAAACATACAATTAATATTCTCTCCAAGGGTGTCTCTACCTTGAGGTGTGCTGTTCTGGCTGTCTCAGGGGGCAGATTCTGACATCTATTAAATGGAGTGAGTGACAGGAAGGCACAGTCTACCAGAACATTCTCCTCCAAAAATCCTACTGAAAAGAACTGTGCTTTTCAGAAGCTTCCATTAAATTCAATGAGACTCATTCAGGAGAACTTCTGAAGGACTGAACCCCATATTGATTGGTGAGTGGGTGGAAGAGAAGGGGCTGCCATGAGAGCCAGTGTGGTACAATGGTTTGGCTCAAATTTCCACTCAGCTATGAAGCTCGTTGGTTGGCCAGTCACTGTGTTTCAGCCCAGTCTACCTTACAGGCTTGACTGGGTGCAAAATGGAGGAAGGAAGAAACATATATGCCATCTTTGCACTCCTTGGAGGAAAAGTAGAACACAGTGGTGATTAGATATCTACTGGTATTCTTCACCTCAAAAAGTGAGGTAAAGAACCACATAATTTGGGAATTATATTTGTAGAATAGATACAAAACCCACTGCACATTTAACCCTGTTTGAGAACCACGAATTCTATAATAACTTCCTGGAAAAAACTTTCAGTATCTTATTATCAAGAGAAATAAGTATACACAGCAGCATACCTCTCCACACAAACACATAATTGCACTCAAACTTACAAAATCCTCTGAACAGTTTTGTTAACAAACTAGCCTTCCTACCTGGCTCAGCCATAGACCGCGGTTCTAAAAGAAAGAAAGAAACAGAAAACTACTCAGTTCTGTATTTACTTAAGTGCACCCCATAGTTTTCCACAGTTCCTTTATGAAATCATACAGTTGGGCTGATTCTAGGGCTACCTCCAGGTAGGGCCTGGAGATCTGGTTTACTCCCCAGGATCCATCCATAAATCTCCAGGAATTTCCCTATTCAGAGTTGGCAACCCTAGCTAATTCACTAGGAAGATTTCCGTATAAAGAGTAGTCACAGCTCCTCTTGAAAGCTCCTAGGTTCTCCAACATCAATACCCATAATCATAGCATTGATGGGAACTGGATTTAAATTGTTTGTGTAAAATATTAATCAGAAAATGTGTTTGCATTTATTTCAGTACAGATGGTGAATTATCGGATTCAAATACCTTGTGTCTAAATAGACTGCTAAGGTTCTGATGTGGAGATTGAATGAAAAGTCCATTTCAGTACTACCCCTATTATCTGTCTCAGCTCAAGACACTGATCCAGAATGTTTGTGGATACAGTTCAAAATTGTGCATATGGTATTCTATACAGCAGCTTTGTGCACGGATTTCCATGCAAGATCATCCACAGCCTTGTGCAAATGGCCCTAAATATCTAGATTTGGGCCAATTATACATTGTTATTCTGCCGCACAGCAAGAGAACGTTTCCTTCATGGCAGAGATTTCTGTACAGATGTGCTTACACACAGCACTTCCAGTTAGTGAGAGCAGGGAACCCCAGATGTTTCCTCTCAGGGGTTTCACTCCTTCCAGATCAGTCCCCCATTCAAGCCAAGAATGAAGATTGGCATTTTGGGGGGGTTTTTAGCCCCCAAATTATATTTTTTTAGCCCCCAATTACATTTAATTTCGATATTCCTTATATTGATATTGTGCAAAATGTCACCATTCTTTTTGTCTTTTAAGGGAAATGCCAGCTGCCAATCTCTGTGAGGAGTAGGGAGCAGGGAGTGAGACGGCCTCCCCTCCCTGTCCCAGCCAGTCATGGGGATTGACAGTCAGTATTTCCCTAAAAAAACAAAAAGACAGCAGCCAGCACAATATCAATATAATGAATATCAAAATTACATTTAAAGGACTAAAGGAAAACCAAAAATGGCAATCTTCATTCTTGGTTTGAATGGGGGACCGACCCAGAAGTGGGGGGTAGGGCAAGCCAGTGGTGGGATTCAAATAATTTAACAACTGGTATCCATTGATTGGACTGTGAAGACGTGTAGACTGGCTGTCATGCTCCTAATCTTTCTCTCCTCCCATAGCCCACCTTGCTTTCTACATTTGGGCATTATTCTTTACAGGGGTCCCTAACATCATCGGGACCCATTATTCTTTTCTGGGAGGGTTGTATACGGGTTTCGTGGGACATTGTTTTAGAACGTAACTGTTTTAAATTGTATGTATGTTTTTATATGTGATATTTTATATTGTCCACCGCCCTGAGCCCTTCGGGGATAGGGCGGTATATTAAATCAAATAATAATAATAATCTATATATATAAAAAGCTAACCGTGTATGTGTTGATGACAGGGCAACCCTAGCTAATTCACTAGGAAGATTTCCGTATAAAGAGTAGTCACAGCTGGGCCAATTCCTCTGAAAATTCCCAGCCACTATAGTCAGTCAGGCGAGAGTGTTTTCAGATGTTCACATACCTGAAATTTCATACCTGGCCCAGGTAAAAACGCCTTTTTCCTGGCGCTCCCTGGTGAAGGACAGGGAGGGGCCTGTGTGTAACTGTCACCCTTAGAATGTTCATGCCCTTAGAATGTTCACTCAGATGGCCAAAGATGAGCAGTGGAAACAGCACATAGGCAGTAACTCGAGTGGAAGTGAAACACATACACACACATACAATTAACGTAGGGAGAGGGGAGGAGGAGGAGGAGGAGAGGAAGAAGAGGAAGAGGAGGAGGAGGAGTTTGGATTTATATCCCCCCCTTTCTCTCCTGTAGGCTGACAATCTCCTTGCCCTTCCCCACTCACAACAAACACCCTGTGAGGTAGGTGGGACTGAGAGAGCTCCGAGAAGCTGTGACTAGCCCAAGGTGACCCAGCTGGCGTGTGTGGGAGTGTACAGGCTACTCTGAATTCCCCCAGATAAGCCTCCACAGCTCAGGTGGCAGAACCGGAGAATCAAAACCCGGGTTCCCTTCAGATTAGATACACGAAGCTCTTAACCTCCACTGCCACTGAGGGAGGGAGGGTGGCATCAGAGATGGGATCCATGCAGTTTCTCACAGGTTCCCGAGAGTAGGTTACTAATTATTTGTGTGTGCCGAGAGGGGGGTTACTAATTGGTGATTTTGTCACGTCATTTTTTGCCTTAGTTATGCCCCTTCTCTCAGAAGTAGCTTGTGCCAGAACTTTGAAGCAGTCTAGCAGGAGGTGCACCAAGCGTGGCGTGGCAGCCCTCGCCTGTGTGCATTCGCTTTCCCACAGAAGTGCTGGACCGGCACAGCGTGGTCCTTGCCACCAGCCCCGCCCAGTAATGCCCCGCCCCTGGAATGGCCCGGCCACGCCCGTCAGGTGCCCCGCCCAGCCCCATTGGCGCCACGCCACAGTTTGAATCCCGCCACCACAGGGGAACCTGTTACTAAAATTTTTGGATCCCACCACTGGGTGGCATGCAAGGGAGAGAGAGGGAGTGGGAGAGAGGAAAGCGTGGGAAGGTGGGGGAGGCATGGAAGGGAAGAGAAGTGAGAGAGGGGAGACAGTGAGCTGTGGCATGCAAGGGAGGGGAGGCAGGGGGGCCCTACATCTTGATATGACCCACCCACCCTAAGCGGAGAGAAAGGGAAGGGAGGGAGTGGGAGGGGTGGCATGCAAGGGAAGAGAAGTGAGGGGAGGGAAGAGAGTGAGGGGTGGCATGCAAAGGGAGGGAGGGAGGGGCCCAGCATCACCTTCGAGCTAGGACCCACCCACCTAGCGCTGAGGGAAACGGAAGGGAGGGAGGGAGGGGAGGGTGGCAAGCAAGGGAAGAGAAGCAGGGAGGGGAGACAGTGAGGGAGTTTGCATGCAAGGGAGGGGAGGCAGGGGGCCCAGCATCTTGATATGACCCACCCACCTAAGCGGAGGGAAAAGGGAAGGGAGAGAGGGGGAGGGGTGGCATGCACAGGAAGCGAGGGGAGGGAGGGAAGAGAGTGAGGGGCGACTTGCAAGGGACGGGGGGGCGGGGCCAGGCACCCTAGATTCCCTGAATACTGCAGTTACAGTTAAGAAAACCAGGCACGCATTACTCAGGAGTAAGCTCAGTACAGCAACCATGACATACTTTGAATGGCACAAGTAGCACCAAATCAGAGGGGTTTCCCTCAGAAGTGACACCCATTGCCACCAACCAAACTTACTCTCCCAGGGTAAAGGATCAGCTTGAACCAGCCAACCTAGATGTGTGGGAGGGGTGCCTTTCCATTCCCCCCCCCCAAGGAATGCGGGCACACACATCACTGACATCGCACAGTATCAGGCTGCATGTTTGCATGAGCATGTACTGCTGGCCTCTGCAATTGATTTGCTGCTACTGTTCCTTTCCCATTTCACCACAATAAGCCACAGTAACGCGTGGCCGGGCCACGCTAGTAATAATAATAATAATAATAATAATAATAATTCTTTATGTCACCTTGGCCCATTCAAAGATTTTGGTTGCTATATCAACCAAGTTTCTATTTCACCCTTATCAAATGTTTTCATGATCTTCTGCTAACTTCTTATCTCTGCTGAGGAGCTCTGCCTGCCTGTTTTTCACATTCCAGTGTGCTTTTCAGACTTTACTGAAAAGTGTAGAAATCCCCCCACCCCCCCAAGCAGGGCCTCTTTCAGCTTCATTAACTAACAGCGTCTTATATAAGGTGATTGATCCATTGTGAATTACTTCTAATATAAATGGTGTGATTAAATATATTTTCCCAATGGCTTAAAACATTATAATATTCCTATCAATATTAAACATACTTTTCTGTAATATTCTGAAGTCTGGAGAGTCTTCTATCAATGTCCCTTCTCTATACCACTCAACCTTTGGCGAAGGGGCTCCTTTCACTCGGCATTCAAACACAACCAGCTGTCCCTCGGAGGCTGATATATCTTGTAGCAGCTAGAAGAGACCACAAAAGAGATTTAAGGCTTTTGGAATTTTTGTGTGTGTGAATAGAGTTCGGAGTATAGCAGCCACAAAATGAGTTAAAAGACGACTACAACCTAAACAGAGTTACACCCTTCTAAGCACCATTGACTTCAGTGGGTTTAGAAGGGTGTTAAGTCTGCTTAGGATGGCACTGTAAATGTGCTGGAGACTTTGTTCACTCTACAGAGCAGAAATAGTCAATGATTTTCAGAATTAGATGCTTCAAAAATTGCTGACTTGGTTTTAGTTGGGGCAAATGTTTGTAGAAATTGAGTCGGATTGTATGATTTTCCCCCCAGGAAGACAGTTTATAGTTGGGCAAGCAGTCAAGTGGTGATATGGGTCCAACCAACGTTCCCTGTAAGCTGCATGACCATGCAGACATTCTACTGGTACCACACAGATCAGGTGGCCACTAGCAGGGGAAGCTCTCACAGATTTTTTCGCAGGTGGCTCTGTGCCACTCAGTGGTAGGGGACATCTGTACAGTTCCCAATCTTGGTTAGGGGGACTATTAAGTCCAACCATAACATGATGATTTTTTAAAAAGTTATTAAAATCAAATTACCTTTGTAAACACTGGTGCAGCTATTATGGGTCTTCCATCTAGTCCTTGTAAATAGTTAGTGGGACTTTGACTCTGGAGGTTGAAAAGAAAAATTAAGTTACAGACATTCAATAGCTGTGAAGGGATGCATACAGGAAACACCATGCTGCTTGTAACATAACATTTTTACATTCAGAGAACAAGATGCAATCAGGAGTCTGAATGAAAACATTACATCTGAAAACAGAATTGGTATGGAAAAGATAGTGGACAGGTGACTAGATTCTTGCCCATAAGAATTTCATGGACTTTCTCTTGAATGGAGTACATCAGAATCTGCCCACTTTACCCTAAGCACTTTAAATGGAACCTCTAAAGAAATTAAAAGACTTAAATATGAGAAAAGTCTGAAGCTGTTAAGTTGTTCTTTTTTCAGAACTATTCCTTTTTCACAAACCAATTTGGTAACGTGTGTTATTTGTCTCTCACTCTTCTTCCAGTGAATTCCTTCAAGGAGCTATTAAACACATTTACATGTCACCAGCAAAGAATCAGTCTGAGCATAAACAAACAAGCAAACAGGGAATTTATAATCTTCCTCCTATAGCCCATCCAACTTAGTTCATTTCAGCTTAGTGGAGATCTTTGGGGAACAATACTGTACCAGAACTGCACAGTGTCTAATTTCTTCCAGTGCGTCCTTCCCTGTCTCATAGATATGCCATGACTTAGAGCTATCAGTTGCTAGAAATTACTATGCACAATTGTATATGAAATTCTTCTGCTGTAAAGCCAACTTTAGGACATGTGGTTTCTGAACTTCAACACGTTTGCAATTTGTAAGCTACTTTGATCCATGGGGAAAGGTGGGATATAAATGTTCTAGTAGAACACATGCATATGCAGTATGCCACAGGGTTAGGGTTAGAACACAATACGTCTTTCAACCCAGTCTGCAAGATGGCACCAAATTTTGTTTTACTACCATGTAAACACAAATTTCTCCTTTTTTCAGGAGTCTGAGTGGATCTGGAACTGGTGACCTCTAAGATATCAGGTGAAGATTCATTTTTGCTAAAGGACACAACTGCAGGGAAACCAGCTATGAAAGCTTCCCCTGTACCCGTAGGACACAGCAGATGATATACCTTGTCATTTATGAAACTTCTAGGTGAGCTTTGTTTACTGATTTGATCAGGAGATCTGCTCTTGGGTTGGAGCCACCCAGTTTTTCACTCAGTCCCCTTTCTTGCCACAGTCCCTATACCACACACCTTCTGCTCAAGAAGTTTCCTTGACACCTAGCATAGTCTCTCTCTTTTTTTTGGTGTGAAAAATGGCTCCCTTCCTCCTGTATTCATCAGTGGAAAAATTGGTTGGATCCAACTCTATAGATTGCCTTGTCCTTTCTCTTATACTCCATTGTGCCTGATCCTTCTGACAGCTGTTCAGGATGCGGCTTCTTTTCTACCTCCTTCTTCTCAACCTTTTCCCAACTTTCTCTGTTTTTTAGAAAACTCTACTCCTCACATCAACAAAAAGAAAATTGTAGGCTGGTCCTAGTCTACTAAGTGGAGACAAATTCCTTATGGTAACATGTAGACCCACATCATAGTCAGTTCGGTAGTTTCTTTCCCTGAGATGATGCAGCCAATTAATATAACTTACATGGTGGACAGGAATTGATACAGGATTTACCATAGAAGGTTGAGGATTAGATGCTTCTTGATTTGAGACTGTGACATTGACAGGGGGTGGCAACACATTCGAAGAGACATTGATTGGGTTTTGATACCTGGGAAAAATGAGAGGAAGAGTTTGCTCAGAGACCAGCCTTCCTTTGACAATACATTCCCATAAGCCACAAAGTAGTTTTGGGTTCTGTCATTGTGTTCTTGAAACATGCGTACATCTGAAAACAGATACGATATCTGAAAAACAATTTGAACAAACCTACCAATTTGTTTTTCATTTAATCTCTTTTGGGGACTGGATTGACAGGGAGCTGGTTTTAGGAAAACCTTTTAGATACAAATTCTCTTGAGATATGGCTTGTGACAACATGTGAAACTGGTAATCTGAATCAGGTTCATTGGCTATGTTGGCTTTTGATTTTCATCCAAGTAATGTTTATTTGTTTATGTGGGTGCAAGTGAATGCATTGGGAGATGGTAATTAGGGCATGCTCTTCAATGCCACATAACTGGTGCCATAAGTCCCACGTGGATGGTCCCTGAATGTGAAGGCTCTGGTACATATGACCTAGGATCTGAGGTATGAGTCTGATTCTATGTGCTAACACTCAATGCATGTGGTTTGTTCATCTCTTGGGGTGCCAAACTGGCACGAACAGCCCAACTGGCGTGAGCAGGGAAGAGGACTGCACCAACTCCTAACAGTGCTGCTGCCAAAGTCCATGGTGGTGATGGAACTAGGAATGATGCCCTGATTGCAGAAATGGTTGTGGAGGAGAAGGACTTAAGCCCCCTCTTCCTGCATGCCAAAGTCCTGATCCATATTGGGCCCACATGCTTCTGAGTTTCACCTGGGAACTTCCAGTGGGTGTTTGCTTCACCATAGTATGAACAATGTTTTCTAGACCCTTGGTAGATACAAAATTCTTTCAAATTTGTTGAATAGATTTGTACAGCTTCCCTCCCTGTACAGTATGGGATTCTTCCAGCAGCAAAAGACCAACCATTATCGGGGTCCAGCACAGTTAAACAGCTGTCAGAGTCACAAGAGAGACTACCACTGAGTCCAGTTCCCTGTGGGAATAAAAAAAATAGCTGCCCTCATCTGCTTCCTGGTGAAGCCCTCCCAGCAGAAATGGAAGATTGCCCTGTAGGCCACTGAATTAGATTGGGGGGCACTTCCCCTTTTCTACTGAGAGGGATGTCCACGGGAAGGAGCAAAGAATGACCTTTTCATGATGGATGTGAAGAAGTCATATATTGCTCCATGCAACAGGAGAGACTGAATCTCTGTGTGGGTGTGTATCTGTATGTTCAAAAAGCAGAGCTGGCATAAACATACCCTGAGACATGTCAGCTGCCAGGGCAAAGGCATGCTGATGGGGCCCATTTCCACAGAACCTCACCCCCACATCTCCTCTGCCACCTGCTTGTACTCATGTTCCCAGCTGCCCAGACTCATTGAGGAAGGGAATGTTGGTGGCACCCGGTGGTGTCTCTCCTGCTGACAATGGCAGCAGCACTCCCAGATTCCTACGCTGGCCAGTGCTGATGGGGAAAGGGTGTGCAGGTGATGCTGGCAACTGAGCAGGGGCTGCGGGAGAGCTTGCAAATAGGAGCAGGATTCACGGACAGGTGGGAACGTGCAAGTGTGGGAGTGGAAAAGAGGGCACAAGGAGGGTCCTGCACATTTTCTAGCCAGGCCCCTCCCCCCGTCCAACCTAGAACTGACTCTGGAGAAGGGCAACCACTGGAAGCTCATTTCATTCCAGGGCCTTCTAAAACTTGAAGCTGACTCCACTGGAAGAGATGTTATTTCTGACTCTTCTTCTCCCCCTCCACTGAGAAGATCAAACACAATACGCTTGATCTGCACTATGAGATGGAAAATATTTTATGAGTAGTTTAGAAGACTTCAGTCGTAAAACACTTACTGATCCATTTCTTCTTTGCTGGTGTCGCTTTCAGATTCAGAAGACGAGGCTCCTGTGAAAAACCAAAAGTCACTTAATGTGACACAAGATTTATTTGATTGCTTGAAATCAAGGGGCTTAGAATGGATTGTGCACTAATTTTGCATACAATTGCACGGTAAGGTGTTTTATACTCTTAAATGCTGTAAATATGCCCAATAGTGCAATTTTGTATTTTGCTTAATAATAATAATAATAATAATAATAATAATAATAATAATAATAATAATAATAATAATAATAATAATAATTCAATTTAATAGACCACCCTACCCCCGAAGGGCTCAGGGCGGTTCACAAAACAATCAAACACTTAAATACATCAAATAGTTTCAATTAAAACAATAAATAAATTAAATTATGCATTTCATGCTGTTAATGGGGTAACATACATTTAGGTTTGATGATAATTTCCCACAAATGTCCATTTTTAAAAAATCCAAAAACTTAAACCAGAAAAACAGCAGTCTCCACACCTCCCCACCCCATGTGGCTTCAAAATGTCCAGAAATTTTACATTTTTACAAAGAGAATGCTCTTTTTGTTGAAGAAATAAGTTGAAGCATCTAGACCTGTCAAAAAGAGACGTGTTCAGTTTTCCACCATACTCTCTGATGACCAGCATCTTGTCAGATTAAAACAGAGTATGACTGTTGATATCACATAGCTTCTGTTCCTGAGATTTCTGCCCTTACCTTCTATATAAATTTCTGCAGAAGTTGAGTCAGTTCCATAGATATTAGAAGCAAAGCAAGAATAACGCCCTGTGTCTTCTTCGAAAGCTTCAACAATGACCAGTGAATGTAGGTTTCCTGACTTGATGACTTGAATATCTGGTGAGTTTTCAAGCTCTTTTCCTTCACAGTACCACCTGCAAAACAAGAGTGCCATTTGTCACAAGGTGAACAAATTGACAACCTGCAACAATAAAACAGCTGCTCAGTTGCCTTAAGCAGATGAAACTGAATAACACGACAAGTACCCTGTTGCCTTTTATGATAAACAATAATGGGTGACATTTCACACAGAGCATTGAAACCTATTAGCTTATTAGAAAAGTTGAATAAAGATAAGTGTTCTGTATTCAGCTTTGTATACTTTCCTAATGCTTCTATTGTTTATAGTCAATATGACTCTCTCTCTCTGGATATACAAAAATTGTAAGAGAAGCAATCTGAAAACTGTGGCTGCCCTTTGTCCACATCTATTATAATATTTGGGAGACTTTTTGAGTGATTCTCACAGATTTCTACAGATGATATTGCATGACCATCTATGTAATCTGTTCAAAAGCTGTCTTGGCTCTCAGTTATAATTCCAAAGCCATTATATAGAAACAAGAATTCCAGCTGAACGGGGTTTTGAAGATCTCCCATACACTTTCAAGCTATCTTTGGCTCATTCCGCACATGCAGAATAATGCACTTTCAAACTGCTTTCAGTGCTCTTTGAAGCTGTGAGGAATAGCAAAATCCACTTGCAAACAGTTGTGAAAGTGGTTTGAAAACGCATTTTTTTTGCGTGTGTGGAAGGGGCCTTTGTAGAAACGGCTTGCATACGTGCATTCACATTTGTTTATGTGTGACTGAAAAATGAGGTCTGTGGGACTTTGATTTCTGTGGCTAAAATTTTTGCACATGCATGGAATCATGGGATACACAAAGTCCTTGATGAATACTTGTTGTGGTCAGACCAAATTATTCCTGAATTCTTTCACAGTAGATTAATCTTGGGAGAATTTCCTCAAGAGTTACAAGTTGTAGTAAAACAAGAAAGATATTCAACGCTTTAAAATTGGGGTGCTATTTTCTTAAAAAATATATGCGTTTAACAAAGAAGACCAGTAGTGCCTCCCTAAGGCAGAATCCACTCAGAACCCGATTCCATGGGTCTTGTTCCCAGGAAAGAGGAGGAGCATGAGAAGAGCTCAGAGTTGTTGAATGTACTAAAAGCTCTTGGACTCCCGTCTGGTCCATTACAGGCAGACCAGTGCCCTGTAATGAAACAGATATGAAGAAAACAGGACATTCCTGTTAAGAAATGCGAAGGAGGACTACAAGGGATAGAGAAATGCCAGCCAAAGCTAGCATGAAATATAATGCTGCTGTTCCCAGACCTTTCAATAACTATTTCTGTTTATTACATGCTATGATCCTTATAGGACTGGGATTTTAAAGAAAGGACATCTTGAACTTGACTTATTTCATGCCCTTTAAACATCTCTAACATGAATATCATTTCTTGCCTCTTAATACAGGTTGATATAAGGCAGACTCATATGTATATGTGTGACTCAGCCTAAGTACATGTAACTGGAAAGAACAGAGGCCCTTCTCTTCTTTATCCTCACCTCCACTTCCCTGTTTTCCCTTGGTTGTCTCCCTTATAGAAAATATTAGATTGTAAGGTCCCTGGGGCAGAATCCTATCTTTGTGTAACCTGTCAATTTCTGTGCAAATTAATGATCTTGTTAACATAATCCATTGGGCCCAATGGAGACCTTTCTGGTTATGTGAGGAGGAAGAGGGGGGGCTGTCACCAGAAAGCCCCCCATTGGGCTCAGTGGACTCACACCACCCAATGTGGTGCGATGCAGTGGCCAAGTATCTCTCCCCCATATTTTCCTTCAAAAAATAAAAGCTCCCTATTTACTGCTCAAGATCTTTAAATCAAAGGAACAGAAAGATGATAGGGTAATGCAGGATAAGTCACATGTCTGCTCCAGTTCATGGAAGCTACCTGATTATCACACACATGGAGTCTTCCTGTCCATGGCCAACCATCATAGGCAATCCTCGCAAGCAAGGTTATTCTTTTGTGTGGTGCATTATTATGTTAGTTTACAAACATTTATCTAATGCTGCTGTTGCTGCTGCTGCTTATTTCTGAGTAAGACTTTGGGACTGATCTCTGACTATGAATAGGAATCTTCAGGGTAGAAGATCTCTGAACTCTCAAAGCAAAATTAGCAATAACTTTTCTTCGTTACGCCTCTGCATGTGCCAGGGTGCTCTCATAGGAAACTCATGACAAACAGCCTGTTTATAGAGTTTCAAATCTTCTTGACGCTTACTGGAGAGTGGTGTGTTGCCAAGTCAAAGTAAAAAAAAAAAAAAAAAAAAAAAAAAAAAAAAAAAAAAAAAAAAAAAAAAAAAAAAAAAAGAAAAAACACCCCCCCAAAAAAAACAAAAACAAAAAAAAAAAAAAAAAAAAAAAAAAACAAAAAAAAGATAGTGGAAAAAAAAAAAAAAAAAAAAAAAAAAAAACAAAATAAAAAAAAAAAAAAAAAAAAAAAAAAAAAAAAAAAAAAAAAAAAAAAAAAAAAAAAAATTAAACCAGTATTGGTGAGCTAAGTAGTTTGGAAAAAATGTAGGCACCTCAGAGTAGAGGTGGCAAATATGGGTCACATACAAGCCAATGGAGGAAATGTATAGCATCCTAAGATCAAACTTACTAGGTTACTCTCACAGTCTGTCTAGCATGGTACTCTGTCTCAATGGGCCAGCTCTGACGCAATATGTTGCATTCATGGAAAGCCTCCTGGAATGATTTGTATGGAAAATACTTCAGCAGATTATCATCCATGTCATTTGCTGAAAGCCAGTTAATGTGACCGAAGGCTGGATCCTACTATAAAACAGATCTAGATCTCCAGAAGGCAGTCTTCCTCCAGACTCATAGCCAGAAATGTTATGGTGAGGGGGCATAACCATACTCTAAGAGAGCGGAGCTGCCGGGTCCCCATCATTCCAAGCTGTGAGAATCATTGGGTAGGGACCGATAATACCATATCCAGTGATGTCATGAGGTGGGACAGTGATGCCACCTTTAATTATTAATAGTAGGATTTCCACTTACTATGTATTGTATAATATTATATGTTGTGTATTGTATGATACGGCATCTATTAATATACCAACATCCTTGCGGCTTTAAAGAGACTGGTTACCAGATTTTAAAAAGTAACATAGCAACTCACTATGGGCTCCTGCTAAAATGCAGTCAAGCTGTTAACTGCTAGATTGATGCCTCCTATCTCCAATGTACCAGTGCAGTAGTTACCAAACAAGCAGGCATGAACTGAAGTCTCAAAGGAAGACATGAAGGGTTTGGGTCAGCTGGTGGTCCTGCCTCCTGCAAATGAGCCTTTGAATCCAATATTTCAGCTGATAATGAACTTCAAATTCTAAGTCTTAAGGTCAAGACCAGAGTTCTGACTATTCAGGCCTGATCTGTGAGGGTGAAGGGGGGCACCTGCCCCTGACAGCACAGGGATGCGGGTGGCAGACTGCTGCTAACAGATGACAGATGTTAAACAGATGTTAAACAGATGTTAAAAGGGGGGTTAAATGGTCAGTAAATATACCCTTTCTCATGAAAAGATGCAGTTGTGCGTGCTGCAGTGGAAGTTGCAGCGGCTCACAACCACATTATAAAGGAGTGCAGATTCTCTTTTAAGATAAAAGAATCTTACTAACATGCCGGCTTCATCAAAACCATTATTGTCTGCCCTGCTAAACATAGCACTTTGATTTTAAAAAAGCATTTTTATTGCTCCGGACAGCTATTAGCAACACTTGCTTTTCTACAGTCGTACCTGCCCTTTTGTTTCCAGCGGCAGCACAGAACCTACAAAATGACTGGCGCAACTGTAGAAAAGTAGAAGTGCCGCTAATAGTCGTCTGGAGCAATAATAATGCTTTTTAAATCAAAGAGCTATGTTTACCAGTGCAGACAATAATGGTTTTGATGAAGCCGGCGTGTAAGTAAAACTCTTTAATCTTAAAAGAGAATCTGGGGGTGGGGGGGGGGGCGCGGAGGAAGATGGGGCAGTTTGATTCACATCTTCCTCTCATCTTTTCATGAGAAAGAGTGCACAAGTTTCTTTGCTACAGACTTCTGGGATGAAAGAGATATGATCACAGTTTGGAGTGGAAGTAAAAGATTTCTTGGCAAGGGAGGTGGTGGGAGAAGTTCCCAAAGGACAAAAAAGTGATCGGAAAATACATCAGCAAAGCATCTTTCTTACACTGAGTTTCAGATCACCCTTTTCTTTCTGTGGTGAGAGAACATGAAGTGAAAAGTTAGGATGATTTCAGGGACTGGAGAGCTGGGGAGATGCCCCCTGAAATCCACAGGCTGGAGTGTTTCTGGTTCAATGGGACCATAATACCCCTAGGGGGCACTTTCACCAGGTCTGCTGTGAGGGAGCTTCGTGGTTGCACACATGGCATTCTAGGTTGGGGTTTTTGTGTGTGTTGCAGACCCAGCCCAAGAACTGAGCGTTTTAAGGGTTACATGAGAAAGGCTTCAGAGAGCTTCTCTGAAGGTGCTCTTGGTTTTCCCCTCCTCCTTTTGTGTTTAGGTTCTGGGAGAATGCTGGGCAGGCAGTTTTTTGTATTGTTCTGCTATGATTTGCCTCCCCTCCCCCATGGGGGTGGTGAGAGACAGGGGATGGTGGTTATACCTGCATGGAGAGCTCACCCCTCTTCAGCAACATCTCGATGTTCTAGAAACTACTCTGAGCCTTCAATAAGTGTTTTTAAAAGTTCCACTGAAAATGGAGGTTCCATTTATGGAAATGGACTTATAACCTGCTTCCCACCTACCTCCCCAAAATCCATTTAAAGGCCCAGGTGCTTTTGAAAGCACATCACAGAACCCAGCAGTGACTAAGAAAGTTATTTTTACATTGGAGACTTTGCTGCCGCACCCCCCACAATACATGGGACCATTCTGCAGACCTGTTCTAGATTACTCTGGTCAGGCCTTATTCAAATATCAGCATGTACTTTAAGAAGCCTTAGGCATCTGTGCAAGGCAATTAATGACTGGACATTTTGGAGGACACTGATACCTACGGCCACCATGAGTCAGACTTGTCGGCAATTAACACACACATCTAGTTCAATTTTCTATAGCAGATTACACATCTCCTGACAAGAGATCCACCTCAATTACATTTTTGATTTGTTTTGGATATGGTACACTAGTAAAAATGTTCTTAGAGACTCCTGCCTCCATTTGATCAATTGTTTACGCTTCTAACATAGATTCACTCAAAGGAGTATGATAATACCATCCATTGATCATTGATAGAAAACAATTATTTAACTCCATTAAAATAGCTATTCAGCAGTAAGCAGGTTATAGGCAAAAATTAATGCAATTTCCCATATCTAGATGTTCAAAATATCTTTTGCTACTTCTTTCAATATGCTCTGGAGTTGGCAATCATAAGTCCTTTGAAAATCCTTGCCTTGACAGAGTTCTATAAAGCTATGAATAGTATGGACAAACCAGATTGAGAATTTTCTCTCCTGTTCCATCAATAATATTAAAATTTGGAGTACCCCAATGAAACAAGAAACCCTTACGTTTGAGGACTGGTGCATCCAAGTTGATGTAATGAATAATTTCATTATGTGTTGGAACCAAATACTGGCTCATATTCACAATTTAAATTACCAACAGCACAATCTTAAACATGCCTGCGTGTATTGCTGGTGTCAAGTCACTTCCAACTTATGGTGACCTCATGATGTCATTAACAACCTTGCTCAGACCTTGTAAGTTGGCGCCTGTGCCCTATCAGCTTACGTCAAAAATGCAATCGTTCATAGGTAGCAAATAATGTAAAAATGTAATTATTCATTAACAATTCATACAGATCAACACCGTTTTGTTTACTATTTAATGAGGTTTTTTACTATATATTATATACATTGATTATACACCTATGTATAAAGAAAAAAAAATATGGCCATCCAGGAAGAGGCGACATCATAATCTGAAAATAGCAAAAGTGTAAGTAAATCTGATAGACTTAAAGTTTGCTTTATGAAATTATGTGGAACTAGATTTTAAATCCTAGGCCTAGTAATTTATGGTGGCTACTAATTATGGTTGCTATTTGCCCAGTGATGTTGGACAACTTCCCACCCCTACCCTTAGTCCTCCACCCTTACCAATTTTAGTAGCAGGGGAAAAAAAGAATGGGGAACAGTGTCAATGGTGATGTTATAGAAATTACCTCCCAAGTCTCTGTGGTCTTTACCATAGAGATTGGGGGAGTTCCTAGGACCTAGAGCATCACTTGGAAGTGGCATCACAGCAGTGACTGCCTGCAAAATATCTTGGCATTTGTTGGAGTGAGACTGGCAATGCTGTCACTGTCTAATATTCTAATATTACTACACAATCTCATACAGTCTTATTTGACGAGGCAACATACCACATAGCAAGGTGTGTAGAGTTAGTTCATAGAAAAGATAAGGCATTTTACTCTTCATACCCCCAGAGTGTTTGCCACTTTGACTTTCAAATGTACCTAAATCCTTCCCCAAACCCTTTTTTTCTGTATTGGGTGGTGATAGGTCTTGAGATTGCCTAGATACTATGTTCCTTCAGCTTTTTAGTTTTCTACTGTTAAGTACTGTTTTTCCCCCTGTAGTGAGAGGTTTTGGAATTGTCTAGGCCAGGGGTAGGGAACCTGCGGCTCTCCAGATGTTCAGGAACTACAATTCCCATCAGCCTCTGTCAGCATGGCCAATTGGCCATGCTGGTAGGGGCTGATGGGAATTGTAGTTCCTGAACATCTGGAGAGCCGCAGGTTCCCTACCCCTGGTCTAGGCATTATAACATATTTAGCCCTAATGCTAGATGGGAGGGGTGAGGACAGGAGTTTGATAATGCTTGGTGAGTAATAGGCATTCTGTATGTTCGTATAGAAACACATATGCTCACAAATGCAAGCCACAACAGTATGTGGTTTGCAGTTAATGGTTAAATGCAAATACCAGGCTGGGTGAAACTGGACATTTGTTTTTCTGCTCCTGCCCCCCTTCCAAGGTCCCTCCTACTGCTGAACCAAATGTGTGTGCATAAAATGCTGTCAAGTTGCAGAAGACTTGTGGTGACCTCATAAGGTTTCCAAGGCAAGTGATTAAGCTCATATACAAACTCACATACAAATTGCCAATGTCAATGAAATATAGGGCGGATGCCATAAATACTTGTGTGCAGCCACTCAGGTGTGTGCAATGTTCAAAAACCCTGGAACTGTAGATGTGATAAACACACATATTGGCAGTCATCTTTAACCTATGAAGCTTAAGTCAGATTCAGATCTGTACTTTTATATCCATCCTCTGTATGAGGATGACAGCCACATCTAGCATGCATAGAAAGATACAACCTATTTACCACATATAAGTATATGCTCAATTTTTCCCTTACTCTTGAATCAATGTGATAATCATATGTCAGTATCACAACATTAGTGGAGTGGTTGGAATCTATTTCAAAGTCACAGACGAAATGATTATTGAAGAAAGATTCTAACAGAAAGCTCATAGCTTCTTGTTCAACTCATGGATTGAAGGAAAAGGAAATGGTTATTTTTATCATAATTTATTTATTAATTAAAATATTCAGACCAGGCTTAATTTGACACACTGAAAAAAAACAGTTGGCAGCCCGTGAGTACTTTCTGTTGCAGAAATACAATAGGGTCATGTTTACCTGACTTCAGGTGATGGAATTCCTACCACAATGCAGTCCAACTGTATTTTGGTTCCTTCAGGGACCTCTCTGCTCTTCAGTTTTTGAGTAAAATGTGGCGGTTGGCCCAGAGGCCCCTCAGAATAAAAAGGTGCAGCCGACTCTGCTGTTAACTCTGAACTTTCTAATTCATTTACAACTTCCAAGTCTGCTTGCTGACGATTATCTGGGCTATCAAGTGAGGGCTCAGCTTTATCTAAATCTTGAGGTATAGGAGCACAAGGCCTTTCTCGGTTTTCAGACAAATTCGAGAAACCAGAACTATTGTCTTGGGTAGCTTTATTTTTAGATTCAAGTTTGCTCCTGTAGTTTTTGCATGACCTTGGTCTGATCCTTTTTGAATTGTGTGCTTTGAAAAGCGAAGAAAGCTCTTCAATGAAATCTGCAGCCTTGTTGAGGAATTCCTTTTTGGATTCTGCCTCTGTACCAAATTGCTGTTTCTTTAGATCCTGAGAGCCATCCTTGGAACTTTTAGTGTCTCTAGCATTCTCCTGACAAAAATTGGAGTGAAGAAAGCCTTTATCAGAAGCGGATGAATCTGTAGATTGGAATTGCTGTCTGTTTGGAACAGTTTTTTTCAACTCAGAGGGATAGAACACATGTGTATGCTGTTCATCCTGCTTGCGGTCAAGTGGATCTTGGCTGATTGCCTGCCTGGCCAGGTTCACACTTTCATCCAGTTCTTCTTGGCTCAGAAAAGCAGAAAGATCCGGAAGGTCATCTTGGCAAGCCACCTCGTCTGAAGTCCCAGCAATACCACCACAATGGAACGAATGCGAAGATGGCTCTGATCTACTTCTTTCACTATTTCCCTGATGGCTGTTTTCAGCTAAGTAGCTCTCTCGCAGAAGTTGAGTAATGGATGTCGAAGATTCTGATGTATTGTCTTGCATGCTGTTGACAAAGAGTACAAACAGGACCATAACCTCATCAATAGCAAGATGGTTTCTAGTACTGAATATTTTTTTGTCTGTAGAGAGGAATACAAAGGACATTTCTACCCAAAGGAAATTCCTACTCCTCTCTTTATATTGGGTCTTAAAGATCAAATTCGGGATGGCCAATTTCTCTGTTCTTGAGAGCCACTCTATTCTCCAGACAAAGGCTGATATTCTAACAGTCTATTCCCTGAAGTCTGAGGCCTTCCTTTTTGTCTGACAAAATAAGTTCTTCCATTGGAGTGAAGGAAGGTTTCAAAATTCATCTTATAGTACAATATAAGCAATTGGTTTAGGGTGAAAAGTTTTATTTACTGAACTAGACACCCCTCCCCCCAATCTATAATGAAATTAAAGAACTTTCCTTATACTGAGTCAAAGACCACAGGTCCATCAGATCCAGTATTGCCTATTCTGACCGGCAGCAGCAAACTCTCCAGGGACTCAAGAGAGAAGTCTTTCCCAATGTTGTGGGTGCCTGAAACAGACCCTAGGGCCAACTGATGCAAGGCAGTATCTCTGAGCTACAGCTCCTACCTAAGCAAGAGTTTCCTACTTGCAGTGTGCCTGCATTCACGTACAACAATACATACATAGATGTAAAAGTCACAGCTAACTTATGGAGATTCAAGGCAACTAACATGCAGAACTGGTTTGCCTTGCCTTTCCCTGAAGAGACTTCCTGGTCGTCTTCCATCCAAATACCAACCAGGACCATGCACAACTATGCGTACAATATACACAGAGGTGGGATCCAACCAGTTCTCACCACTTCTCTAGAAGTGGTTACTATTTTTTCTGAGTGCCGAGAAGGGGTTACTAAAGCAACCTCCCTGCCCAATAAGGACTGGAGGTGCGTGTGTGCGGCGGCGCCACTGTTTGAATCCCACCACCATCGGAACCTGTTATTAAAATTTTTGGATCCCACCACTGAATATACATATACATACAAAATCCAAAAGATATATAAATGGAAGAGTGGAATATTGGATGGGAGACCTTTATCAAAGTGTGAGCAAATTGGTTACCCTTCAAAATTTCACAGTGCTTCCTGGAGACAAATGAAATGGTCCCAGGTCCACCAATTAGCCAGCCATGATTTGTATAGTAAGATTTGAATGTTCTGTTTCTAATTGGTGAAAAGCTGTAAATAAATAAATATTAGTAGTAAGATTTGCATTTCTTCCCGTACAGAATATTATATATATGAAGCTGTTCTCTCGGTGGTGTAGCATCTTATCATCTCCTGAGCTACTTTTCCAAAAATCAGTCTTCTTGCCTTCTGATTCTCAGTCTGAAACTGTGCCACAAGGTGGATTACTGTTTTTATGCCTTATGCAATTCCAAGTTTGGAAGAGTATAGTCTTGTGGTACCTGCAAAAGTTACCATTAAGGACACTTTATGCAAATATCTGCTTTTAAAATTTTTCTGTATGAAGGGAATTATGGGTTGTGATCAACGGTTCAGTACTCCTGAGTTCATGGAAGAGGATGACCTTGTGAAGTAGCAATTAGTTTGCAGAAGTCCAAGAGCTGTGTGAGAGGAATTCTAACCGGCTCTACTGTCCAGCTGATTGAAAGAAGAACTCTTGAACCAACAGAGCAGTTCAATGAGAAGCAGTCAGCTGGGATCTTAGATATAGAGCTGGAACCGCATCAGAGGAACTATGGCTGTGTTAAGTATATGGTCAAAAAAGCCTTGGGAAACTAAGACCCCTTCCGTACATGCTGAATAATGCACTTTCAATCCACTTTCAATGCACTTTACTGTGCGGAACAGCAAAATCCACTTGCAAACAATTGTGAAAGTGCATTATTCTGCATGTGCGGAAGGGGCCTAAGGCAACAAAAGGTACTTGGGCTGTGTGCAAAAGTTATAGAAGCACTGCACATGATATACCAAACATACAGATAATGAAAATGTATACTATAAGTAGGGCCTTTTCTGGGTGGGTAGGCTGCTTTGCCTTTGGCCTTCATAACAAGTTTGCCTCAGTTCAGACATAATGCAAAACTATGGTTTCATGAAACTACCTGTCATCCAAACTCACACCAGCACACTAACAACAAGTTAGCTGAGGACCTTTAAACAAGAATCTGTGGCCAGGAAATGAAGCTGGTTATCAAACACAGTTTCAGTTGTGATTTGATATCAAATATGAAGATAGTATCCTGGTTTAATTCCCATCCACCTGCCCCCACCACAAGTCCCCCAACCCTTTGGAGTCTGTGGGCACCTTTAGCATTCTGACAGAGGGTGGTAACCCCAGCCACAAAATGGCCACTGCAGGGGGCAGAGTCAACCGCAAAATGTCAGGGAGTGAGGTTGTGCATAACTCTAATGGAAACTCTTCAACAATTCAGGCAGAAGTTCTGTTTAACTGTATGCCTTTTTAAAACAAGCATATTGCTTTAATATGTATAGCTTATCTTCAGTCACTCATTAAAGATCCTTGTGCTGTGGTGGTAGTTGTCCCAAAATAACATTTTAAAAAATCTGCTCAGCCAATCAGATCTGCAATAGCCAATCAGAAGCCCTCCTACTCAAAAGGGCCATCTGGCTCTGCCCGCTTTCTAAAGATGCTAAGCGAGTACCAGGAAATGTATCAGCAGGTAACCTGGCACTAACAAGCACTAGGGACTTCTGCTCTACACCTTTTACTCCTTCCAGAGTCAAATGGCAACAAAAGCAAGAAAACCCAAAAAAACCTTCAGCTAGTTCACACTCGCAGCAAGTCTCTCCTCCACTCTCTTCACCACCAAGAGCCACATTGCTGAGCCAGGATTTACTGTGAAAAGCCAGGGTTCATTGAACACACAAAGACCAAATCCTAGATTCACTAAATGACCCAAGCTCAAATGAAGCCATGGCTTTGAATTATATCTGAACAATTCCTTTCTGTGCTAAAGACTTAATACAGAGGGGTACCGGGGATAAGTGGCGCCCGGAGACAAATTGTCTCCAGGCATCCCTGCCCCAGGGATGGAGCTCTGCCCCACTCGCTGCCACCCTCATGCCTGGAGGCAGGGCTTCACCCCCCCTGCTGGCTGGGCTCCCAGCCAACAGCTGGCAGTCCCTTCTGCCCTCCCCTCCGGGGAGGCCAGAAGAGACTGCCGTTCCCAGCCTCGGAGAGCTGCTTTTATAAGGACTGAGGCTGGGGGCAGGGGGCAGGAATCAGGGCCATGCCCCCACCCCACCCCTGGGGCATGGCCACACCTCCCCAAGCCCCACCCCTTGCCTCAGAGCTTATAAAAGCAGCTCTCTGAGGCCAGGGACGGCAGTCTCTTCTGGCCTTCCGGGAGGGGAGGTCAGAAGGGACTGCTGACTGCCAGCTGGGAACCTAGCTGGTGGGGGGGGCAAAGGTGGGCACCCTCAACCCTGCCCATGTTGATGACAGCATGGGTGGGGTCGAGGGTGCTCAAAGACAATGAGGCCGCAGGAAGTCCTCCTGCCTCATCGTCTTCCAGCTCCCTCGACCCCACCCATGTCATCATCGACATGGGCAGGGTCAAGGGCGCCCTTCTCTGCCCCCCACTGCCATCTTCCTGGTCACATGGGGAGCCTATTTTGCACACACACACCCCTTGACCAGAAGGGTGGCGCCCGGGGACAAGGGATACCCCTTGTCCCTAGGTAAATATGCCACTGACTTAATATCAGAGATGGGAGATAGCAAGGCTTTTGAATAGCTGAAAATGTCATCACTGTATTTAGTGTGTACCCACTTTGGAGCGGGGGTCCCCACTGCCCCATTCTTTGGTTGAATAGTACTTACAGGTTTTTAAAGCACTACCCAAAAATTTGTGAATAGAGATGAAATCAGGATGCATAAGAACACCTCACACACTGCTTTCAACACCCTGAACAGTAGTACTTCCTGTCTCTACAGCCAGAGGTCCCTTCCGCACATGCAGAATAATGCACTTTCAATCCACTTTCACAATTGTTAAGTGGATTTTGCTATTCCACACAACTGCAAAGTGGATTGAAAGTGGATTGAAAGTGCATTATTCTGCATGTGCGGAAGGGGCAGAGAGTTGTCTAAGTGATAAATCCTTCTTTAATACAAGAAGTCCTCCTCTAGCTTCAGGGCAAAGACTCCTTCCTTTGGGAAAATAATTACTCTGTTGGAGAATGTCACTTTACTTCGCAAGATGGAATCTTTGGATCTCACCCAGGGCTTGGTTTGTAAGTCAACCTGAAGAATCCTCTCATTTCTCACATGCAGCTACTAACATCATACTCCCCATGCGTTAGCAGCTGCCCCACCAGATGTGGCAGAAGTTCAGCAAATTTCTGTAATCTGAATATGTAACATATGTGATTATACAGTCATTTTTCTTGTTTCTCAAGTGGAGGGATTTCCCATTTGGGCTGTGGGATACCAGAGCAATGCAATCACTTGTAACTAAGTGTCTGCTACACAATAGCAACTACAAGTGCCAGTTATTTTTTTGTAAAAATACATAATCTGACCAAATCACATTGAAGTCCTACTGATTTCGGGAGTGCAAATCTCCCCTTGAAATCAATTGAATTTAGAGATGATTAACTCTGGCTCTGCCACGCTTGCAATTAATTTCTCTGAGGAGCGGCACGCCAGTTCATTCCTGCAATATTATAGAGGTTTTCCGGTTTCATCAGTTTCACCAGTATGCCACACTGTGTCAGCTGGTGGGCTGATGGGAATTGTAGTTCCTGAACATCTGGAGAGCCGCAGGTTCCCTACCCCTGTCTTAGCTGGATCCAAACTTCGTTTTGGTTATGCAGGCAAGAGTCATTCATGAAGAAATATTAATGTTGACAAATAATGAATAGGATGCAGAGTAAATTTACGACTGATGGAATGGGAGGTTAAATTTCTGCCAATTCCCCCTCCTTCCTGCTGCAAAGCCTTGATCTGCCCCCAAAGCTGTTCCTGCGGGTTCCTGTCCCCTCAGAGTGGCATTTCAGGGAGATAAGTGGGCTGCAAAAGGAGAGGGACAGGCAGGAAAGTTATGTTCCTCTGACAGGAGAGCTTTGTTAGCAGAAAACATAGGCACTTTCCCCACTTACCGTAAGCCCCGCACTACTTGAGGAGAGTAGCGCGGGGTTCCTCCTCCCTCCCCACGGCAGGGGCGGCCACAGCGCAGCCGCCCCGACGCTGCCGCTGTCGCGCCCCCTTAGCGCGCGGCATCCCAGGCGCTCTTCCGAACTGCGCCTTTTGACGACCCCGCACAGAGCGCGGGGTCGTGGGGATGCCTGGGTGCGCGCCTGGGATGCCGCGCGCTGAGAGCAGCGCGCGGCGTAGGGGGGATGGAAGGGAGTGGGGAAAGGCCCAAAGTCTGGCTCTGACACTTTTAAATCACTGATCATCTTCCTAATAACTGCTCAAATAGCGAAATAATTAAACTGAAATAACTGTGCATATTATCAAAACAAATGTATCGAAGTGTTTTAAAAATATTGAAGAAAATAGTTAACTTACAAGGTAAGGGAACAAAAACTGCCATTTGTTAGGGGGGGGAAAGCCATATTTCACATTTTCATTCCTTTGTATAGTAACAAACTGGAACTCAGATAGCTGCTTCAAATCAACAATTATGCCCTGCTGTTGGTATCCAACTAAGATTTGAACCCCAAAGACTGAAACTGGTTTCCACTAATCACTCAATTAAAACAGTAGTCTATTAATTTACCAATTATATCTAGAATTCCATTTGAATTAGGCCCCTTTCACAACCTACGAGTAGACAAACACGTTCAATTAGTACCTCAAGTTCCTTCCGAAAAAGTTTTACTTCAGGAGTGATAGTAATCTCACCTGGTTTTAGTCATAAACTAATACACAGAATATGATTTTTATTATTCAGTAATATGTGTAAAGGAAGATTAGGTTGCCAAACAAAGGAGAACCAGATGGGAATATGAAGAAAAAGCCCATGGAGATATACAAAATATACATACTAGGACTGGTTTGCATTATGTTCATACCCTAGTGAGTCTGCCACGAAGCTCACTTGACATACTTTGGCCAGTCATGGTCTCTCCATCTGTCCCACCTCACTGTTGTTGTGATAGTAAAATGGGGAGGGTACAGTGTTCTTAGGTCTTTGGAAGAGGAATGGATTGAAATGAATATAAAATGCTTTCGACTATAGGTTGATATCCATTATAGAATTCTGGCAGTTGCCATATGTGTTTCTGTCAGATGTGGATTGAGAATCCCCTCAGCGTACCTAATTCCCAAGTGCATATGGGACAAATCTGGATGAGAGCTATAGCACATAAGGAGAAGGAGTTTAAAGCTCCCCTGTTACTCTTGTCCCAAGCTGAAACAGCCCTGAAGAACCCCTATTTCTCCCATTGCCAAAAATTACATTTATCCATCAGCAGAGGTTAAGCTTTCAGTACACATTATGGGGTAAATAATAGCTCCTAGGGCTGTTACAATTCAGAAAAAATGGCCTGAAGACTTTAGTCTGTCTTAATGAGCCCAGGGATTGTGACCTGAATAGAGTCCACACATGCCTGGGAACTGTGTCATCAGCAGAGAACTCTGAGATGAGGTCTGACAGAAAACCATCCTGATAGCCACACTTTATAACATGTGAATTGTCAGCATCAGATGCTTATGTTTTTTTTGCTAAAGCAGATTTCCTAAGAATGGATTTCTCGTTTGGCCTGTGTTGTAAATGAAAACAACTTGAGTGTGTACAAAGCTAATGTTATTTATCAATAGATTTTATAATGGATTTTAATTTATATTATATTTTTGAATAAGTGGAGTGCTATGTATTCACATGTACTCTGATTTTAAACTATTGGCTGGCCAAAAGGCCGTAATAAATATCTATCTATCTATCTTGAGTGTGTACAATGCCTGACTTGGTTGTGATCCAAACTTTAGTATGGATTATTTGGGGTCATAATGTTTTATAAAACTTTTGTGTGTTTTTCTCAGCTGGTGGTTGAAGATAATTCTTTGTTCTACATTTAGCAACTGAGTACTTGGCTACCAGTCAAATCTAGCTCGCTGCAGAATCTTTTGCCTAATTTTTAAAAACCATCAACAACATGAGGCAGAATCATACAAGAAAAAGTTGAGTTTTATCACCCTTGTAACTGGAAAAGGTGGACACCAAGTTTTCTATAAGCCCCGGGAGATTTCTTTCTAAAATTGAAGTGTTCCAAGTTTTAACACAGTATTCAGATCACCTCTTGTATGTGATAATTCTACCAAAAGACTAAAACACTGCAGGCTCTTATTTACAAAGTGGGACCTCTTGGAATATTTCATGTAAAACTACAAACTAGGTCTTTATTCACTTCTGAAAGAGGACATTTCTGCCAACTTCCCTAGGATAATGACACAGTTGCAGTTCCTTCTGAACCAGTTATCTGATCTGCCAAGTATGTTCTGAATATTAATCCTGCCTTCTACAGGGCATAAAATCTTTCCCAAGCTGTTACTGAACATAGTGCCCAGTTCAGGACATCCCCTGATGCTTTCTACTCTTTTGGATGCAAATCTTCAGTTATGTTCCTACAAACATGCAGAGGTGAACCAGCCAAAGTTCAGCGCCAGAAGTCCTGTTTATTATTATGGGAGATCAACCCATTCATTTGAATCATGTCCATAAATGTCACATCTTCACATGTTATATATTTCAAGGCGATTCCCATGCATGTTCCTGCCTGGGTGTTACAATACTAGAAGGGAAGATTGCAGTTACTAAAAATAAAACGAGGTATGGGAGGAGAGAAACATGCGTCAGCATTGCCCTTTGGGTGATACAGGGAAGGGACGGTGGCTCAGTGGTTAGAACATTTGCTTGGCATGCAGAAGGTTCCAGGTTCAACCCCCAGCTTTTCCTGCAAAAAAAATGCTGTGAAAGACTTCAGCCTGTGAAAAACCTGTGAAAGACTTCAGCCTGAGACCCTGAAAAGTTGCTGCCAGTCTGAGAAGACTGTTCTGATCCTGATAGTCAAGCGGTCTGGTTCAGCATAAGATAGCTTCATGCGTTCACGGGTTCACTGCTCATGATCATGTTCCATGATGCACCCTCAGCTCCCATGTAGATGAGCAGCAAGCTAACATGGGTTAACTACCAGGTACTCAATGCTCTGAGCTGGATGGCCCAGATTAGACCAATCTCATCAGAAAACTAAGCAGAGTGAGCCCTGGTTAATACTTGAATGGGAGACCATTAGGGAACTCCAAGGTTATTACACAGAGGCAGTCAATGGCAAGCCGTCTCTGTCTCTCTTGCCTTGAAAACAGTAAGGGGTCACTATAAGGCAGCTGTGAGTTGAGGACATATTCCATTTACCGCATATACTCGGGTATAAGTCGACTTTTCAGCACATTTTTAATGCTGAAAAAGCCCCCCTCAGCTTATACTCAAGTATATATGGTAATTCCAAGATGGCCGCCGAAGCTGTGGCACACAGAGAAAGGAGATCACACCAGCTGTGGCAGAAGCATTTTGCCTGCATCCAACTTTGAGTATTAAATTTACCATTCCCTTTTGTGTTTTTATGTAAAGCTAGGCTTGTAAATCCTCCAGCTTTGATAAACCACAGTCTTTGCAATTAGAGTTGCTCCATTGGCTCTGAATGCTGTGTTAGGCATTCTGGCAAACAGTATCTGCTCCCTTTAAGAACTGCCTTGCTTAATGACATTTTTAAAATTCTAGTGAGCCATTTTTGGGGGAGGCCTTGTGGGTACTCATTGTCTTGGACATGAAGCAGCCAGGCAGTCTCTCTTCTTGTCTTCATCCTGTTTGTCCTCTGATCATGAAGATTGCTTTTAGTCAACTGTTCTTACAACCAGTGAGATACCTTCATGAATTTTATTGGTATCTATTTTATTTTTGAAATTTACCAGTAGCTGCTGCATTTCCCACCCTAGACTTATACTCGAGTCAATATGTTTCCCAGTTTTTTGTGGTAAAATTAGGTGCCTCGACTTATATTCGGGTGGACTTATACTCGAGTATGTACGGTAATTAATACCTTTGATGATCCCTTAAGAAAGCTCCACACAAATGCACCCTTAATTTTGTCAAATGGGGCTAAAACTTATTGCACACATTTATTTATTTATTTTGGCCATCAAATGCAACCCGGTAGGGTTTTCAAGACAAAATACTTTGGAGGTGTTTTGCCATTGCCTGCCTCCACATCATGATCCTAGTATTCCTTGGAGGTCTCCCATCCAAATACCAGTCAGGGTCAGGGCTGAGGGAGTGTGACGGGCCCAAGGCCACCAGCAAGCTTCCCTGGCATGAGTGGGGATTTGAACCAGGGTTTCCCCGTCTGACATCTTAACCACTACGCCATGGTGCCAATCAGTGCAATCAGAGCAATGTCAGAGGCAATATTAACATTGATGCAGCAATGGCTTGGCTCAGTATAAGCAGCTTTATACATTCATGTGTCCCTTTTCTCCTCAAATAAAATAAAATTGAGTTCTCCCAGCCATCTTTGTGACATTACTATTGCACATTCTTTGCTAAGGAATGAGTTGACACTTCTTTCTTTCTTTCCCTTAAGGTTGCAGCCAGTTGATATTTTCCCACAGAGTTTTGGAAGTGATATACAGAGCTATTGTTTGCTGGTATTGTGCTGCAACTGCCATGCTTCTTGTAAACAGATTTAACAGATTTTAGAAATGCTTTAAAAAACAACCCTGCAATTCCTGGGCAGAGTCAACAGTGGCACAAAGAAAGAAGAAGAAGAGTTTGGATTTATATTCCCCCCTTTCTCTCCTGTAAGGAGACTCAAAGGGGCTTTCCCTCCCACCCCACAACAAACACCCTGTGAGGTGGGTGGGGCTGAGAGAGCTCCGAAGAACTGTGACTAGCCCAAGGTCTGCCTGCTGGCATGTGCTGGAGTGCACAAGCTAATCTAGTTCCCCAGATAAGCCTCCACAGCTCAAGTGGCAGAGTGGGGAATCAAACCAGGTTCTCCAGATTAGAGTGCACCTACTCTTAACCACTACGCCACTGCTGCACAAGGATGCATACTGTAAGAAACCAGGATACTACTTGCAACTCTCTTTAAAATGATTGAATGTCTACAGCCGTATGAACTTTTATAACCTGATGATTCAGTATAGTGGCTGGGTGTCTCTCACAAGTTCATAAACAGAAGAGGGAGTGATTTTCACTGATTTGCCTCTCTTGTGACAGAGCTTCAACTCCCCAAAACTATTTCTGCGGTTCCCTTCTCCTCCAGTTGCAGCATGGGGAGGCATTTTGGGTTGCCCTAACAGGGGGAGGCCGAACAGTAATGTTTTGTGTACACAGACCCTTCTATCCATAGGCATTTGAGGCAAGTTCAAGCCAGTGTGTCAGCAAATAAATATTATATATATAACATGAGATAATTTATTAGCCAATGCAGTGATCTACATAATCCCATCTCTTTTTCTTTTTTTAAAATGAGGGCAAGCCACCTGCAATTTTCATTTAATTATGCATTCAGATATTTGTCCCTGGCTTTTTCCTTCATCCACAGTGGGAAAATTAGGGGTGGCTCATGTATGATGCCACGAAAGACCTGATTACTCACCACGTGGATTGCCTCTATTGATGCAGTGCACTTATGTGAAGGTGGCATGAAAGATTTGCTTCTGGTGCTTGATCTGCGGCAGCTGTTTCATGCATGATGTTGACAGAAGCGTACCAGGGATAAATGGTGCCCAGAGACAAATTGTCTCCAGGATGCCCCGCCAGGCTCTGGCCCCCCATGCTCTGCCCCCCCCACCACCCTAGCTCCGCCCCTGATGCCCCAGACTCCACCCCCACTGCCCTCGACCCCACCCATGTCACCATGGACATGGGCAAGGTCTAGGGTACCCACCTACCCCCCACAGACTCCCCCTGCCAGCTGGGCTCCAAGCCAGCAGCCTGCAGTCTCTTCTGACCTCCCCTCCGGACTGAAGTCCTGCCTTGGAGACCTTCTTTTATAAGCACTGAGGCCAGGGGGTGGGGCTTGGGGATCAGGAAGGGGTGGGACTTCCTGCTCCCCAAGCACCACCCCCAGCCTCAGTGCTTATAAAAGAAAGTCTGGGAGACCTGGACTTCAGACTCTTCTGGCCTGCCCAGAGGGGAGGTCAGAAGAGACTGCAGGCTGCTGGCTGGGAGCCCAGCCAGCAGGGGGGAAGGAAGGGAGGGGGGAGTCCAGGGTGGGGTTGAGGGCGCTTGGAGGCAGCAGGAAGTCCTGCTGCCTCGTGCCCCCACACGACCAGGAAGTCCTGCTGTCTCCTCGTTTTCGTGTGCCCCCCTTGTGACCAGAAGAGTGGCGCCCAGGTTACTCTCCCAACTTCCTGTGAGAGGAGACCTCTCCTTCAGGACAAGGGTACCCCTTGTCCCTAGGCAGATACGCCACTGGATGTTGAAATTATCAAATGGTCAGTTTCACAGCACGTTGACACTACAAAGAAAGGGTCAGCTCCTGGAACCCCTTCTCCTTTGCTCCCCAAAGCATACTGGCTGCAAAAATTGTCTTAATGGTGTGGAGGAGCACTCTGCACATGCTGAGTGGCATTTTTTTTCTATAGGAGGCATGCACATGCAATCTGTTAGCTTAAGGCTCAGGTTCCAGGTTCCAAGCTCTATATCTGTTTTGCTCTTCTAAAAACAGTTTCATTTGCTGCTGCTGCAGAGTAACCACGTTACCCTTTAAGATTTTTTCTAATGGTGGATAGAATAAAAGAATAAATAAACTGTATAGAAGAATAAATAAACTGGGTTTCTTCCTTCTGCCACTGAAACAGGTGTGTTCTGTGCTGCACACCTGGGTATCCCCAAGTGCAGACTGGGGAGAGAAAGTGACCCAGAAGCAAGCCAGAACAGTCCTTGAGAGACCACTCATCTCAGACATGGCCAGTGGTGTCACAATGGGTATTGTTGGCTCACCTGTTGCCCCCACCTGCATCACTGCCAACCTGAGATAGTCAGTGAGAGGCTGACACTGATCATTGTTGCTGCTGAAGGGTTCAAGCCAAGAGGGCAGGGAAGCCAGAGTTTGGATCTGTTGACTCCTGGCCACCTGTGATCCTCCGGGATGGGTGCCCATTAGGAATGTTCTGGGTAAGTTACATGACCAACCCCTCCCTGAATATCTCTTTGGAATAGGAATAGCTATACTTGAAGAAATCTGCTTATTGGGCATGGGATATTGTCCTTCTTTAACCACAGATCGACATGCAAATGCATTATTGTTCACTGTTCCACAGTTTCTCCCTGGCCTGAAAACAGATTCTCCCTGTTGAAATTATATTTTGCCTTAGGGAATACCTTGTAATCCCTGTGTTTGGAAGTTAGGTTTTCACTGACCCCAAATATAGGTCATGCTACGTTCCACTACGGTTATTTCTTATTGGAGATGGATGGAGTGTGTTCCGTGCGGTTCTTGTGCATGCAATTCAGGGCAGTTTTTTTGCTGCTAAAAACCTTCCCAGCTCTATTTTTATAGTGTATTTTACATTATTAAACTCTGTGCTACATTCTGTTCTGTTACAGCCATGCACGTACCAACTCAGACAGCCGGGGTGGGGGGGATTTCATAGTGAGATCTGAAGGCCCTGGAATCCACCATCTGTTTACTAGACAGAAGACACAACAGATAGTGGTTCTTCATATATTGGGAACCTTTTGAATTTCTTATTTGTGTGTAGGGGGATGAAGAAAGGATATGAGCTTATTCACATGCTCTTTGTTTGCAAATCCTTTTTCATGTGCTATTCAGTTTATTTACATTAAAAGTATTTTCAAAGAAGGAGGCCTTTGCAGTACATTAGGAATAACCACTGTTAGGGCCATCACGACATTCCTTCCTTCCTTCCTTCCTTCCTTCCTTCCTTCCTTCCTTCCTTCCTTCCTTCCTTCCTTCCTTCCTTCCTTCCTTCCTTCCTTCCTTCCTTCTCCCTTCCTTCCTTCCTTCCTTCCTTCTCCCTTCCTTCCTTCCTTCCTTCCTTCCTTCCTTCCTTCCTTCCTTCCATCCATCCATCCATCCATCCATCCATCCATCCATCCATCCTGACATTATATTTTTCAAATAGTATAATTGCTGACAAATAATAATAAAATCATAATAATTAAAAATCAATTGAATTAATAGAAACCTATTCCAAATAAATGGGTTTAGAATTGTAGTCTAATAATCAGCAAGACAATTAATTAGTTGATTCAATTAACTAATCAACTAATTGAACTGCTAAACACATGTATTCGGGACAGTAATCCAGACAGATCTGAAATGATTGCTGCAAACTGATTTTTGTTAATGAACTGATACATTATTCCAGACCTAAAATCCTAATTAGCATTCATTTGATAGCTATTCTGAATGGCTGCTGTTAGCATTCAATGCAAATCATATTTACTAAAACATTTTGGTAGCAATTACTTGTTGATTAAAAATTTCAAAATAAAATATCAAAATAAATTATGGCAGCATTATTGAGGAGGTCTTCTACAAGGAAATGTCTTGAGAAATGCATCTTAACTACTTTAAGAATCACATTTTAAAACATTTTAATGTTGGGCAAGGGAAGGAACAGAATACATCTTGCCTACGTAAGATAATTAATTTAGGCAAGTATTTGTACCTGAAGAGTTTTACGTACATGGCAGGCATTACTTATGCATTCATGTGCACATGCACGCTTTCATTCACAAAGCACAAACTTATTTTTTCATTAACGTTTAGCTGAAGATCTCTGATCAATAACTGCTATGTTAGATAAGTAATAATGGTACCAAAGAGATTTAAGCACTTAGTGGATTCCCTTTTTATAATTCATGCCTCATTTATTACAATTCATTACCCTCTTTCGATTACTGCTTAATGTTGCAATACAGCAGGCCAAACATTTGCCACTGACAGTCAAATTTTTTTTTTCATAGGCAGCGAGAAAGAGAGATAAGGGGGGGGGGCGGGGTTTGAGAGCGCATGCCCTTCTAGCAAGACTGTTTCTGCAGCTGTTGTGTACATTAATCCACAGAGCAGATCTCCAAACCCTAAATATAGCCAGCAGTGTCATTTTACATGACACACACACACACATAATTAAGAAGAAAGACTTTAAACATGGGACAATATTAAATCAGACTATGCTTTTTCTTTAAGAAGGCTTATACAAACTACCAGTGTGAGCTTAATGCTGGAGATTATAAAGTAAAAAAATATCAACTAACATTGGAAGAGTGGTAAATGGGAACAATTCAACCATGCAGTTTATATGTCATAACTGTCTTCTGTTGACTCTACTCAAATATACTAAACAGACACAGGAGGAATTTGGAAACTGCTGCCCCCCTGCCCCCTCCTTCAAGCTCTTTAGGATTCGGCAGAACATTCTGTTTCATTTTAATCTTGCATGCCTCTGTGTAATTTAAGGCAGACAGTTAAAAATAAACTTATTTGCTCCGCTAATATCATTTATCAGCAATAATTAGCATTCAGACATAAACACGGACCGCAATTCTCCATGCACCTGTGTGATCCTCCCAAAACACGGCTGCACTTGTAAGTAAAAGATGTTACCTTTTCAAAAGTTGTCCAGATGTGGAAATCCAACCCTGGCAATCAATGACGTTGATAATAATTCCCAAAATTACAAGATGAAAACCATCAAAGAAATGGTACTCCTTCAGGTCCTTTGGAACTGAAAGGGTTCGGAGTTCATTGGGGGCGGAAAAGGCGTTAACCTTCGTTTTCGTGAAGATGGGAGTAAGACGCTGGACAACCTGTCACCACTGAAGCAATAGCATTTGTCAGTTTGCAGGTCCCAAGTTATTTTGAGACACATAAACCATGTGCCTGGGAAACATTCCACCTCATTGGACAGGATAATATTGAGCAAAGGGATTCCATTGCTGTAACAGCACCTACCGGGGAATAGTCATTTTCCCTCCCCACAGAATGTCGGATAGATCCATATGCATTCCTGGCATGACTCATTTACAAGAAAACGCAAAATCCATTTGGCATTGCCTTAAGTCTACTAAGCTCAAACAAGTGGTTTTATTTAAAATGAGAAATTGTAGAATTTAAGTCCTTCATTTCTCCTGCTTTCATTCTTATGCTCATAATGTATTCGGTGCCTAAAATTACACACAACTAATAAAGATGCTGAATTCTATTTAGTGTTTTAAGTATCTGGGAATGACCACAAAGGCAAAAGCTTTCAAATGCATGAAATGGTTTAACCATGTTCAAATCGTTTTGAATATCACCATTGAATTGAATGGGATGTAGACCACGTTCTAGAAGCATGATATTAAACATTGGCAATTGCCTTAGAAGCAATCAACAAGAGAGGTAATGGTTTAGAAGTGCCACTAATGCCTTAACTCATTCAAAACATCTATCTTGCAAGAGCAACAAGCTGGAAGACTTTCTGTTCATAGAACTCTCACTGAAATTTAAAAACACACACACTGATTTCTCAGCTGTGCATGAAATGATGTTTCTGTGACTTGATCCTAAAATTGAATATGCCGGCATTACACAAACACCAGGGGTCCCCGACATGGTTCTCATGGCACCTGTCAACACCTTTCTTGGCACCTGCCTAGGGTTTTTAGAAAGTGGGCATGGACAGGTAGATCTCTTACCCAGCAGAGATTCTGCCCAGTGGGGCTACTGGAGACATGTGATTGGCAATGACTAAAATAATGTTGTTGCAGCAGCAGCTGCCACCACAGTGGTGTTTTATTATTTCTCTCCTTTTTGCCAGTATACTTTGCCAGTATACTTTGCCAGTATACTTTCTCTCCTTTTTGCCAGTTATTTCTCTCCTTTTTGCCAGTATACTTTAAAAAAAAACCTACTCCTCTTGATCCCTACATTTGGGCTTCATGTGTGTGCTTGTGTGTAGGTGTGTATTTCTGCCTCCTATGGTGGTCCTTTCGTGGTAGGCGGTACCTCCCGAAATTGCCATTTTGCGGCTGTGTTTGCCATTTGGTGCCAGAATTCCAAAGGTGCCCATAGGCTCAAAGGTGCCAAAGTTTGGGGACTCCTAACATACATTATGGACACAATCTTATGAACGTATGATGGGGGTGCCAAAAGCAAAAACTGCTTTGCCAGGAAAAAATTCAGATGCACCATTAACCTTGTGTGTCTTCACAAGCAGCCCTTTTAATGTACATGGTTTTTATGTCCATTTTACAAGTGGGGAGCTGAGGGGTTTACTACTTAATGACAGACTCCATGACAATGTCGTAAGAGAATAGTAGGAAACTCAGAACTTTTAGACTTACCCATGTATCCATTGGAATATGAGCAAAAAGTGCTTAGGGTGTGCATGTAAAATTATCACTGTTCAGTAACTGATTTGATTTAGATGTATTGAATTATATGCTATTGTTATGGGTAGTTGGGGTAGGATAGTTTATGTTTGGGTAGCTGTAAATGTGGGTCATTTGTTACATGTTAATATTTGTTGATGTCTCATGTGTTTCAATGGTTTCATGTATGTTTTATGTTCAATGTGTTTTTTAAAGAAGGAAATTAATAAAAAGTATTTAAAAAATTATCACTGTTCATTCAGTACATATTATAAAGTACAAAAAAACCTCTTGATTTTGAACTTTTTTTGTTCCCTGAAATTTTTTTTAAAAATATTTGCAGAGACTGAGAGGAAAAACAATAATCCCAGTATGCAGAATTGTATCTGTAATAGAAACAAAAATGTCAAAAATCCTGCAATTTCTCCTCAAATAATTAAAAAAATAATTATGGTCGTGAATAAAGTCTAGGAGCCCAACCCTAGCATTTACGGTGCAAGCAGATGAATGCTTACAATCAGGCAAGTCAAGGCCATCTCTCAAACTGTGCACAAACCATGACTATTAGACACAGGGTCTTTCAGAAAAGTTATAACAGTGGTCCCAAGAGGGTATCATACTGTGTAAATGGGGCTGTGTGTGTATATGAACAATACCACTTGGAAGGAATCTTACACGCAATAACGGAATGCATACAAGAATTAGTATAATTTAACATTAAATTAGGCATCGCTTTGAATCATAGCCAATTTGCTTTCTCAGGCTGCTTAAAAGTACTTGCAGGAAAGACATTTTCCACTTCATGATCTGCTGAAATAGTTACCACTGTCTGATATTATTAGATGGCTGGTATATTTGGGTCTTTTCTGCTCAATCATTATAAAGGGGGCAATGGGGACATCTCAAAAAACAAAAAACGCGTACCGTGCAGCTGTGGACAAGTCTCCATAGGGACCATGAAATGCAGTACCCAGACACGAATCAAAGTACATGAAAGGCATTGCAGACTAATTCAGACGGAAAAATCAGCAGTAGCAGAACATGTGATAAACCAAGCTGGACACAGAGTGCTATTTGAAAACACAGACATTCTGGACTGCTCTGGAAACCACTACGTCTGAATACACAGAGAAGCTATTGAAATCCATAAGCACATGGACAATTTCAACAGAAAGGAAGAAACCATGAAAATGAACAAAGTTTCGCTACCAGTACTTAAAAACACTAGAATCAAGACAATGGTTAGTGAACCCCACCCAGGATTTCTCCAGGCAGGAAATAATCAAAGGGATTAAAGTGCCAGGTAAGTACTATGCAGATGCCCTTACTAGCTGATTATGCAACTTCATTGTTACTTACATATGCTAAAATGGGTGGATTCCACTCAACACATGCAAATCACACTTGCTAACCCTTTACACTTGTTAACCAATGCAAATGGTTCTTTCTTCCACCCTGGACATTCTCCACTTGCTTTATTATCATCAGAACCTCTGAAGATGCCAGCCATGGATGCAGGCAAAACATCAGGAGAAAATGCTACTGGAACATGGCTATACAGCCCGGAAACCCCACAACACTCCAGTCTGGGACAGTCTCTTTGCCTAACACTTTATAGCTTTCTAAAGTTAATTCAGTTGTGGACACTAATCTGGAGCCTGGGTTTGATTCCCCACTCCTTTTGTCCCTTCCTGGGAAGTGGAAAGGGTGCAATTTCACTGCCGTGGGGGGCAAAAGGGGGGGGCACAATTTCATTGCTTGCCTTAGGCACAATTTTTGTAGCTATATCCCTGGAACCAACTCTGTTGCAGTACTCACCACCATAACTTGGCGTGGCACTTTTAAGTACCAGTAGCCTGCTCCTAGAGGGGAGGATCCTGAAATACTACCCCTTGCAGTAGTATTTAAGGCCTCAGTTCACCCTCAGCCTATGCTGGAGTGATGTCATGCTGCACCTTGCCTAGATCAGATCATGGGAAAGGTGGACTGCAAAAAAATCAATAAACCTCTATGGAGCAACCTAGACTGACAAAGAAATGCTAAGCAGGTCTATGCAGAGTCCTACTCAGATTGATTTGATGGTAGCTTACTCCTTTAAAAAGTATTTTTAGAATTGCACTGTAAAGCGATTTCTATTGCTAGATGTGGTTATTATGTTAACCTGACCATGAATTCTGCACTGATACAAGAAAGGAAAGAAGCAGCATATTAAAAAAAATTAATTTTGTGGCAGTCATTTTGTTGCTGCACCCACCATGCTATGTAAGGATTCCAAATCTGACCACAAGTTCAGAAAAATTGGGGACCCCTGGAGTAGCATGAGGGCTGAAAAGCTCTAGAGGTTGCCAACTCTGAGTTGCAGTGATTTGGGGGTGAAATCTGGGAAGAACAGGGCAAAATAACATAGAGTTCACCTCCCAAAGCAGCTATTTTCTCCAGGGGAACTCATTTCTGTAGTCTTAAGAATGACTATAATTCTAGAAGATTTCCAGACCCCACCTAAAGGTTGACAACCAGGAGCATGATAATATAAATATCACGTGTGGGGGGCACAGGGGGAGGGGGAGGAAGTTCAGATGGGGGCTTGGTATGGGTGTGTGTGAGGCACCTGGGGGCAAGCCCCGGGCTGTGTTTTGTAATGGTACACCACTGATTGTCAGAGAAATTTGGGGAGCAAGCTGAAAGAAGAGAAAGAACTGTTACCTTCAGACTACAGATTAGACAAATTCCTGATGGATTATATAAGGAGATTTCCCAGTCATTAGGTGCAACTATAACAGAATAATCAGCGTTCCAAAAATTCTAGACTAGGGAGGATCCATTTGTTTATTTAGATGTTTGGAACCCTTTCCCCCAAAAGTCACACACTAGGATTTCTGCTATATATACTTAACATATACTTAAATTGTAATATACTTAATTATAATACGACATAACTGTGAAAACTGTAAAGGGTCTCACAGAGCTTTGCAGTTCTGGAGAGCCTCTTGAGGAGTTTCGCAACTGGAATCCTACACAAATTCTTTCAGAGGTTTTAAATCCTGCATGGAATCTTGATATGGATTATGCCACATTAGCACTCCACAGACATAGTGATAAATACATTTCATGTTTGGAAACCAATAATGTATATCAGAGTATCACATCGCAGAGCTGTTCATAAACACTGCTGAAATACTTCGAACAGAAAATACTCGAAGATGGAGTTATGGTTATTCCAAGTTGTAAAGTTACAGACAGTCACTTAGGGGGCTGTGCTCACTTCCCCTGCAGTCAGAGGCAGTCTTGATATTGAAGGAGGAGGTCCTAATGATTCTGGTCAGCAAAAGGTCCTATTCATTAATATTTGAAAAATGCCATAGATCAAAACTAACCACAAGTTCTACTGATATTGGTGGAATTTATTTCTGTGTAAAGGTTGTAGGACTGGGTTATTAGAGATTAGGAGGGTTGATACAGCATGGTGGGTGCAATGACAAAATGGCTGCCACATTTTTTAAAATGTGTTGTTTCTTTCCTTTATTGTATCAGCGCAGAATTCATGGCCAGGTTAGCATAATAAACACATTTGGCAGTAGAAACTTGCTGCAGAGTGCAATTCTAAGGACACTTTCCTGGGAGTAAGCTACCATCAAATAAATTTTCTATGAGCAGTCTTTGAAAATATGAACACATGACATGAAAAGCAGCTGTGATTCTAAAATAGTGTGTTCGCGCCTTTGAAGACAGCTCATAATTTTCTTTTTTTTTTTAAAGGAAAAACTATATATTCCTGGAATCAGCAGGATGAGCTACAACCAGGTTCTTTTGGGTCTGAAAAGGTGCCCAGGATCAGAGCCTGCAGAGCAAACATCTTGGGAAAACCTTAAGCTAAAAGTAGAAGGCACAGAGAATCCCTGCAGCACCACAAAATGTCGGGTGCTAGTGGCAGATGAAGCTAACAAGAGAGCTTTAATGGTTGAGCGGGAAAAATAAGATGTCTCCTCTGCTCCTGAGCTCCGCACAGCAAGAGGACATTACTTGCAAATGACTTGGGGGGAAAAGTTGGTAGTTTTGAGTCCTCAAAAGAGGATGGCTTGAGCAGAAATAAGGAGTCCTGAGGACATCTTGGGGAAAAGGCTGTGCGAAGTTCCTCCCCGAGATGCTATTTTTTGCATCCTCAGTATGTTTAATTTGTGATGTGCAGAGCGGACTGTTGATTGCCTAGGCAAGCCTTACCTCATCAGATCTGGGAAGCTGAGCAATGTTGACTCTGGTTAGCATTCGGATGGGAGTCTAACAGAAGGAGGCAATGGCAAGCCACCATGTTCCTCTCTTGCCCTGAACACTCTCACACCAGTTCAAATGGGCATTAACTGGTATTTTGAGTCCAATAGCATGAGTTAATTACTTCTAAATAAATGTTTTACACTAATTGCCTTCTGCAATTCTTGTACAGCTGGAGTGGGGTACAGTGTTCCAGATCAACCTCATTCTTTTTATAATAGTGTAATGACTTCAATAGTAATGTTGTATAGCTTCCAAGACAAATGTGATGCAGTCCACTGCCTATGTCTAGCATCATATTTCTTCCCTCACTTGGCACAAGAGGAAGACAAGTGAGAGCATATGTAGAGATTATGTCCCCACCATTTTTGAGGATTATAAATCCATATATCATTTCCTTCCCAGACATGCCCTCCTGGTGAGAAGAGGTGTATATCTCGCTCAAAATGTCAAACATTGGAGGAAGATACAGACTCCACACGTAAGTTCCTGGTGAGTCAATTCTGAGTGCCCTATCTCAAATCTTCACCACAATCTTACTGTCTCAGACTCATTTGCTTGTTTCACCTTAAAGTGAGAAGCAACATCTTTCCCCAACATTCTCCACAAAGAAGTACCTTCATCTTCTAATTCAAATAGACCATTGGTTCCCAACCAGGGGGACATGGCAGAGCATTTCAGAGTACTTGAAAAAATACATAATGAGTTTTCTAACATGGGGGTACAGTTTTAGGGAAATGGGTTGCCAAGGGATACGCAAGTGAAAAAAGTTTGGGAACTACTGAAATAGACTACTTTTATCTTAGCGTCTATTCTTGTCCCCACACCCCAAATTCTTCAAACCAGCATAATACTATAGCCCAGGAAGTCTACCTATTGATGCCCATGGTTTTAAAGCAGGGGTCTGCAACCTGCGGCTCTGGAGCCGCATGCGGCTCTTTCAGCCTTATACTGCAGCTTTATGTGGCCTGGAGGTCGGAGGGTACCATGGGTGTGTCCCTCCAGCCCTCCAGAGCAGCGCTGGAAGGAAAGGTGAGTCGAGGGGCCGAACCAGAGGCAGTTCCGTGCATGAGGGCACCGCTTTTCGCGTCCCCTCCACTCACCTCTCCTTCCAGCACTGCTCTGGAGGGCTGTAGTCCAGGCCGCAGACGCCATAACCCCCGGACTCCACAGTGCAGGCATAATACTATAGCCCAGGAAGGCTATAGTATTATGCCTGCATAATACTATAGCCCAGGAAGTCTACCTATTGATGTCCATGGTTTTAAAGCAGGGGTCTGCAACCTGCGGCTCTGGAGCCGCATGCAGCTCTTTCAGCCTTATACTGCAGCTTTCTGTGGCCTGGAGGTCGGAGGGTACCATGGGTGTGTCCCTCCAGCCCTCCAGAGCAGCGCTGGAAGGAAAGGTGAGTCGAGGGGCCGAACTAGAGGCAGTTCCGTTCATGAGGGCACCGCTTTTCACGTCCCCTCCACTCACCTCTCCTTCCAGCACTGCTCTGGAGGGCTGTAGGCCAGGCTGCAGACGCCATAACCCCCGGACTCCACAGTGCAGGCAACTGCCTGCTCCGTCAGCCAGAAGGGGTTTCCCTGTCCGGTGCCTCTGCCTCCCAGCGCTGGAAGGAAAGGGGAGGGGCAGAACCGGAGGCGGCTCCATAGATCTTTGGGGATGTGGAAAACAGGTCCAAATGGCTCTTTGGGTGGTAGAGGTTGCTGACCCCTGTTTTAAAGGCATCCTTAATGATGTAAAATGTTACTCCCAATCGTCACAACAAATAGAATTATCATACTGTTCCTTTTTAAAAAAATCATTATTTGGATAGAAAATACACTTGCAAATCAATTATAATAATCTGGAGCTGAAACCGAAACCAATTTGTTCCAGTTCCAGTTAGAAAGAAAAATATTTTTCCACATACCACCTTTTGATATCATATGTTTTTCCATTATTGCTGTGGAAAACATATCTTTAATGACATCAGTGTCTAGTAACATTATTTCCTTTATTTGAAATAATATTTGAAATAATATTTTAAAATAATATTTTATGAATATTTGTACACTATCTGCAGTGCAATTCTGTCCACAGTTAGCCCTCTAAAAGCTCATTGAAAGCAAAGTACTACAGAAACAATCCGAAACAGATCTACTCTGAAGTAAGTCTCGTGTTATTCAATGGGGTTTACTCTCAGAGAAGTGTCTTTAGGATTTTAACCTTAAACTGTTCTGTGCAGGTTTGTCTGTAAATTGCTAAAGTGGAGGGAGTGGACAAATCTTTTGAGGAACGTCCAAATACAAAATCTTTATATGCCATTCAGTAATGTGAAAGTATATGAAGGAGCACTTCTTTAGTGAACTTTATTTCTGATTAACTGAGCCTGTGTAACCTCAGCTTGTGGGTTCTGTGGGGCAGTACTTGGAATGAGTTGCAACAACAATTTTTAAACAACAAAATGGTTTACTTTTCTTTACAATTAACACTTTTAAAACATCAACATTTAACGTTACAATTCAAGGTCCTGTTCAGGTTGCATTTCAAGTCCTTCTATTTACAGTCTACTGATATTGCCAAGTCCAAATCTTCTTTGCAAGTTGGCTAGCTCCTGAAGACTCCAAGGGCTTGATGAACAGGTTGCAACATGATGAAGGTCTCCAGGAGAACTCTCACCCATTACAACCACAAAAGAAACCCTTAACAAGGTGTTAAGGGCTTATAGAAATCAAGGTCCGAGTCTGGTAGCCTTGTTCTTCTGCAAAAGAGCTCTTTCAGCCTCTCTGCTGCTCCGAGTCTCCACCCCTTACTGGGCCAACCCATTCTGGGCATGGGGGTTACACCTGCATCACACTCTTACTGTTCTCAGAAAGAAGCATGTTCTGCACTTTCAAATAATAAATTAGACATATAAATTGATCTCATTCCCAGAATTAGGGTATTTTTATTAATGAGAAATGGAATAATTTCTGTTTTCAAAATCAACTGATGCATTTGTAAGTAATATTTTTAAATTTGGATTACTTTGTATTTACACAGATAAATACATTTTAGGGTAAGAAAAAATACAGGGCAAATTCCCAAACGTTCTTAGAAATATAACATAACAGGAACAACTCATTTTATTTACATCCCGCCCTCCTCTGGCAAGGCCTCTGATCTTATTTATTTAACATTCAGCAAAGACGGTATTCGTAAGGTGTTCCAAAATTAGGTACAATAAACCAAGGGAGGGGGTGGAATGGTGCAACAGGCCATATGGCACACAGACATGGTATGCAGAATCTCCACCATGTAGTCTGTGTATCACTGCATGGATAGAATCTTCCTGTGAGCAGCTTAAGCTCCAAGTGCAAAGCCTCCCCAGCAAGACAGTTGGGATCGACCTCTGAAATTCTGATCTCATTTGGTTCTATTTGGTTTCACAGTGTGCATACAAGTCGTCCCTTTCTGCACAGCACAAATAAAACATCTTGAGGATGGGGGGGGGGGGAAGTGTTTTGGAGAGGAATTCCACACAGATTATTCCCCCAAACATCCTCAACATGTTTTATTTCAGCTCAACCTGGAGTTCTTAGACAATGCTAAATTAGCAATTCTTTTTTTCCGGGTTGAAGACATCTCCTGTTTGCCCTGTGTGAACAAATACATATCTCATCATTAAAACAACAACAACAACAACCCAGGAAAACTATGTATTGCCGGAATTAGGAATAGCTGAGTTGATTTCATGTACCGGTAGTTTATTTACTGAAAAGAAGTCCGGGCACAATGTGTGCAGGCGTATGCAGGGCAAGTTCAGCGAATGGCAGGTGCAACCATTCAAGTTGGCCAGAAAATGAAGAGCACCAATGAAAACGAAAGTGAGAGCTTTACTCATATTTACTGAGAAAAAACCTGCTCTCTCCTCAGATGCTTTATTTATTTTTTTTGTCCTGTCTGGATGAAAAAGGAGGAGATGGGGTTTTTTTTAATACATCCCCAGGACATCTTATTTTGGCTGTGCAGAAAGGGCTTTCTATTGTATGTCTGTAAACAAGTGAAATAAAATAATTACTCCTATTGGAATTGTTAGCATTCCCTGCCAAGGAATTTTCAAAAATATTAATTATAAAATAGATAGCCCATCAATCACATTTTCAAAAATAACTGGGGAAGGGGGGGAGGGTAAATCCCACAAATTGAGACACTTTTACTTGCACACAACTGTCTCTGCAAGAGAACTTTCCAGCGTTCACAAGTCAGCCCAAATGGTTTCTAAGAAAAAGTTAACTGGCCAGCCTATTAATAGCTCTTAAATAGGCACAGCTGAATTGTAGGTTATGCAACTAGCAATGAGGTGATATACTTCTTCAGTATAATCTTTTAGTTTTCTGCAGGTTGAGTATCTTGCCAAACATTGCATACTGGATTAAGCAACATGTAGTCATTTGATTAGCTACAGGGTTCTTAATTTAAACCACAGTTGCTTTCCAGCCAGGCCATTCCACGTTTCTCCTTTTTAATTGCTTGCCAAGCTCCATCTACTGTTCTTGACCATGTACTGCATCTTGTGGCGCTTCCAATCCATAGGATAAATTTTAAAAAGTAGCTCTGTGCTGGAACTTTCACAATCTATTGAAAACCTCACTTTCATTGTTTTAAAAAAATGCTTCCCATTAGAGATTTTTTGGGAACAAGACAACTGTAATTTAAAAAAGCAGTAAGAACAAAATATTATATTAGTGTTGATGCTGCATGTTGGAAATGAATGATTTCAGAATGGTTGGGATTTTATGTAAGTAATACAAACAAAGAAAACTGGCATGGTGTAGTGGTTAAGAGCAGTGGACTCTAATCTGGGGCTTGCTTCCCCACTCTTCCACGTAGTCAGCTGGGTGACCTTGGACCAGTCTCACTCACATGGAGGCACGTAATGGCAAACCATGTCCGAACATCTCTTGCTTTGAAAATTCTACTGGGTCACTGTAAGTCAGTGTGAGTTGATGGCGCCTGCGCGCGCGCACACACACACACACACACACAGACAGACTGATTACATGATGTGTGATATGGAAAATGGAAAATATTGTAATTACACATTATGGTAGCTGATTATCCGAGCTCAATAAACATGTCAGCAAAAAATTTTTTGACCTTGAAGATGGATGCATTCTTATAGTATATTTATTTGCTACAAAATATGTGACATCTTTGGCCAGTGCAAACATGTTGATTTGCAATTTAAAATACCAGAGGATCTCCGTCTTTGATGGATTCAGTTTTAACCTGCTCTGTTGTAACCATCCAGCAACCGCCTCCAAACAGTGCTGTAGAGCTGCTGGGGCGATGACTGCCCCCCCCCATCAACAGAATGAGCTGAGTGTCATCAGCATACTGGTGACAAATCAGCCCAAAGCTCCGCACCAACTGAGCAAGGGGTCGCATGTAGATGTTAAACAACAGCGGGGACAACAGCGCTCCCTGAGGCACACCGCAATGAAGCGGGCACTTCTGGGAGGCTTGATCCCCGCACCACACTTGCTGACTCCGGTCCCGGAGAAACGAGACAATCCACTGAAGGACAGTGCCCCACACCCCGGAAGCGGCCAGGCGGTGGGCCAAAAGGTCGTGATCGACCATATGAAACGCTGCGGTAAGATCCAATAATACCAGCAGCGCCGATCCGCCTCGGTCAAGTTGTATGCGGAGCGTATCTGTGACAGCGACGAGGACAGTCTCCGTCCCATGCCCAGCACGGAAGCCGGACTGGAAGGGATCGAAAACCCGTATGTCCTCCAGAAAGCCCTGAAGCTGCTCCAACACCACTCTCTCAATTACCTTCCCCAGAAACGAAAGATTCGAAACGGGTCGGTAATTGGCCAGATCTGCTGGATCTAACGATGGTCTTTTCAAGAGTGGGCGGACCACTGCCTCCTTCAACCCACCCGGAAAGACTCCTTGCGCAAGGGAGCCATTGATGATTTTCAACAGGTGGGGTCGTAGCTCCCCCTGGCAAGCTTTAATAAGCCAGGAGGGGCACGGATCCAGAGGACAGGTAGTAGGTCTAACAGCAGCCAGGACCCTGTCAACATGGGCTTCGGAGAGCAGGGAAAACTGGGCCAAACAAGGGCCAGAAGACGGCAAGGGAGCCTCTAGTTCGCTAATTGTAGTCAACGTAGCCGGAAGGTCTTGGCGGAGCGACGCGACTTTATCTGCAAAAAAGCTCATAAATGCCTCACAGCTGATCGCCAATTGAGAATTTGTAGAACCTCTAGATAATGAGGTCAAAGACTGAACCAAACGAAACAATTGAGCCGGGCGAGAGCTAGCAGATGCGAGAGAAGAGGAGAAGAAAGCTCTCTTCGCCTCCTTCGTCGCCATCTCATAGGCTTTCATAAACATCCTATAAGATGTTCGCGCAGCTCCGTCACGAGATTTCTTCCACACTCGCTCTAGCCGTCTGAGCTCCCGTTTCATATGGCGTAGCTCCTCGGTATACCACGGAGCTAGCCGAGAACGGGGGCGCAGAGGACGCCGGGGGGCAACGACCTCGATGGCATCGGAAAGCCGGGCATTCCAGTCTTCCATTTGCTCATCGAGCGTGCCAGCGGGTTCAGGGTCCCGCAGAGCATTCAGGAAACCAAGTGGATCCATAAGTCTCCGCGGGCGGACATAAATCAGTCCGTCGCCTAGACAGGGGAGGCATGACAAGTCCATCTGGACCTTCAGGGCATAATGGTTTTCAGTGACAAGTCATGCAAATATTGTACTAACGATATTTTTCAATGTCCTGCTCGAAGTTTCAGCAACAGCAAGGATTGCTGATTGAGCCCTGCGTAAATGCATCTTTGAATTTTGGGGTAACATGTTTGTTTCTAGAAAATAAACGAACAAAAAAATTGCGCTCCTGGAATGAATAGGATGTTGCCATACACTGGAAAATCCTGACAGTTGGGATAGTTAGGATTTTAACTAAATAGTGTTCATGACAGAAGTTGACCTGTTTTAACATGCAAAAATTCTAACTAGGTGATAGATTTTAAAAGTTGTGTGAAGTCTGCCTATAAATATCTGCTATTGCACTGTTCCCACACCATCTCTCCGGTCAGCTGAGGGTGGCCACTTGATATTGTCCTTCATGTGTCAGATACAAATGTAGAAGTTATTTAGAAAGTTGCTTTTCCCTGGTCACACCCTGGCCTTGGAAGTTCCTTCCCCCACAAGTTTGCCAGATTTGAGCCTGTATGGCATTTTTATTGCGGTAGATATTTAGGGGGTGGGGATTATTTGTATACAGACTGTGAACGTAAATTAAGACTCTGGGACATATCATATGATACATTTTCATATTAGGGTGAAGACAGACATACATTCTGAAGTGCAGTAGGAGACTTTTGAACACACATATATTACATTCTAAGGTGTTTGTTTTCAGGGTGGGGACTGCATATGTATATTCAAACCTCTTCTATCACATCCTCATGTTATATATTTTGAAAATATTTTTTGAAAAATCCTGTAGGTTTCATTGAATTTATACAATGAATTAGGGTTGTAAGTGTAGCCAACTAGCTAAACTATTAAATAAACAATCATCGACTTGTGTGGTGGAAATCACGTTCTTCTAACAAGGGGATTTGAAAATCACAATGGTTGTAAGCAAAAGCTTTTTCTAGACTTGTTCCTATACAAGGAAGATTATTAAAGTTGTAAAAGGGCTACTTCGGTTTTCTCACCATAATAAACTCATTGGAGAAGCAAACAAGATTTGCAGCAACCATTAAGTAATCATTTAGAGGCCCATGGCTTTTACAGATTTGCAAAGAAGACAAAAGAGGGGAGGGAAACTTTTCAAAAGAAAAGATAAATCCAGTTTTGTGAATCAGGAATAATCTGTTCATAATTGTTCCTCTGTGAATAATTTTCATGGTTTTCCCTTTTTTGGTAGCTGATACCTAATCAATAGAAAACATATTTCAGACACAGTTTTGACATATTTTCCATTAATATTTGTGGGCAGTGCGGTTTTTCTGGGAAGCTTTTCTGGGAAGAAAAGTACATGGTCTTAAACTGGGTTACTGTCGTGTAAATATGCATGAGATTGCAGTGTGCTGAACTCTGTGTTGAATTAGGACCAATGCATTTGTAGAAAAAAGAGAGTTCTAGAGGCAATAAATGTTTTGTTATTTTTTTTTCAACGCCAAGTATAATTTTATTGCCCTGTCCTGGATGGCCCAGATTAGCCTGATTTTATCAGGTTTCAGAAGCTAAGTGAGGTCAGTCCTGGCTGGGCGGTTGGCCACCAAGCAATAGTAGGGTTGCTATGCAGAGGAAGGCATTGGCAAACCACCTCTTGTTAGCCTCTTTCCTGAAAACTCTATGGTTTGCCATACGTCAGCTGTAACTTGACCTCACTTTTCTTTTTAAAAGTTAATACAGGAAATACACACACAACAGACACATCATATTACTGGCTTATTTCCATTGTAGTTTTAAAGCAGGCATTTCTATGTATCATGACAAGGGCTTACAATGGCCCTTGAGCAGCTGCCAATTTCCAAATGAAAAATTAAAATGAAACAATTTTACTAGGTGCCCATTAATACACATAATCAGCCCCTTATAGTCATCTTCATTTTGTTCTGTATAGTGAGTGGTTGGCTTATGCCTGATTTGCCCTGCTGTATTTGTGCCTGATCCCTGCCAATCTGTTTGACAGACAGAAAGACCAGCTGAAGCTGGAAAACACCAACCTGTTCCAGTGAAAGAAGGATTTCTTCTCTTCCGCTCCTGCTGGTGCATAAAATTTGAATGCTCACTGTTGGTTCCTGCTCTACTTTGTCCAGGAATAAGGACCTATAATACTAATCATTTGATTATTTTGTCTCCCTGTCTCTTTAGTCTGTGTGCAGAGCATGCCATAAGCAAAACTGGATCAGATTTTGATGAAGGTGGACTGAAAATTGGGAGGAAGAACATTATGACAATTTGAGATAAGCCGCTGATACCACATTACTGGAAGAAAAAATGGCGAAAGCTTGAAATGATTAGTGCTGAAAGTTAAAGGAGAAAGTGCCAAAGCAGAACTACAGCTGAACATTACGAAGACAAAACTACTGGAGAATTACTCAGCTTTGGATGGACAATGAGGAGATTGAAAGTGTTTAAGACTTTCTATTGCTTGGCTCCATCATTAACCAAAAGGGAGTATGCACCCAAGAAAATCAGAAGGAGATTGAAATGAGGAAGGGCACACATAAAGAAACTTGAAAAGATACTTAAGTTTAAGCATGTGTTGCTGGCAACCAAGATGAAGTTAATTGAACCAGAGTATTCCCTATATATGGGTGTGAACCCTGGACAGCTGACCGTAAGAAAGTAGATTCCTTTGAAATGTAGTCTTAAATGGGAATATTAACAGGTACTATGGACCGCCCCCCCCCCCATGCCCTAAAAAACCCCCACACTAATAAGTGGGTTGTAGATCAAATCAAGCCTGAACTGTCCCCAGAAGCTAAAACTGTCATTCTTTGGTCACATAATGAGAAAATAAGAGTCACTGAAAAAGATAATAATGCTAGGAAAGGTTGAAGGCAGCAGGAAAAGAGGAAGACCCAACATGAGGTGGATGGACTCAATAAAAAAGCCAGGACCCTCAGTTTGCAATACCCAAGCAAGGCTGTTAGCAACATGATATTTTAAAGGACACTGATTCATAGGGTTGCCATGAGTTGGAAGCAACTTGATGGTTCTTAACACATGCATAAGAACCAGAACAGTAGACTTTTCCAACGAAGGTTTAAACAAATCTTCTTTCCCCCACATACTATTAAACACAGATACTCATACTAAAATGTTTCCTGGGAGATAGATATCAAATATATTTGGTGTATACACACACACACACACACACAAAAGACACACCAATCAAAATCACAACAATTCATGGCGAAGAGTAGATTGGGAGGCTTTACATTTTGGGGAAAAAAGGCAAAAACTGCCAATTTTTTTTGCAGAGATCTGATTTGAAATACTTTAAGTATAGTGGTTCCTTTACAGGAAGTGTCTCAGAAAAAAATGATTACTATACTCTGTTTCACCAAAAGCAAAAACCAAAATTGCAACTTGAGCATTCTAAAACAAAGACAGTCCAGCATGTGGGAAATGAAGTTACAATTTTTTTGTTTTTTTTCTCTTTTGGGGAGACAGAGTATACATCATAAGCATTATTTTTAACACAGATATTATTCTTCTCTTTCAGGCTCTGGTTGAAGTTCTCCTTCCACAAATGCATGATTATGGTACTAATAAACTAAGAAACATGGTATATGGCTTTCACAAAGTTAACTATCAGGGCTTAAAGTTCACTAACCGTGAGACTTGCTATTAGAACGTAGCAGAGTTCATCAGCTCGGTTCCTTTCTTTCCTCAGATTTTTTTTCTGTACACACTAAGATATTTTCTACATGAATTCCAAAATCACAAGATGCCCTTTTCTGCATCTTTCCTCTCCTCTCCTCAACTAACATGCAATATATTGATAATACATTGGAAAAAAACAATTGTGATGTGATCACACATATAATGTCATCATTATATGTTTTTGCTGTGGTACGTTGCTGTGAACCATACATTTGGTAAAATGCTCCTTTAAAGGAACGATAGTAATTCCATCACATTATTTTTTTTTGCTGCGCTTCATCTATATGTGTGTTGGCATCAGTCATGGAGATGGGTCGAAATACACTAATGAACTGAAGGGATGGAAAACTCTGGCAAATTCTGCCTGCCCAGTGCTCTGTGTAAATGTTGAACCTAAAAAGTGGCACCATGAAGGATTTCTTATGCATTGTTTCTGGCAATCCGGAATTGCCAATTCACTTCCAGTCATAAGCTGAATTCATGTAAGGAAGCATACTTGTGGGCTACTGTGAGTTTGAATTCACAAACCATGGTTTTTGATCCTGGGCGGATTCCACAAGGGCCAAAAACAGGTGTGAAAACGATGTAAAAGGGTTTAAAACGGTGTAAAAGGGTTTACATCATTTTCACACTGTTTTCACACCACTATTTTTGGCCCATGCGGAATCCGCCCTGATGTCTCTCAATGGAGATACCATGGTTTGCGCTAACTAGGTTTTCCTTGATTGCCGAATTGACCATCTATAATTATGACCATCACATCGGCCTCCAGAGGCTGCTGTGTCAAGGAGATGGGAGTGAATTTATGAAGCTCAATCTCAAAAGGGTAGGAAACAGCTACATACAGGCAGCTCTGTGCCATGGTTTCTTGTTGTATGTTTGAAAGTTCAACCTACAGTTCTGCTTCTAAATTGTGATTAGCTTAAACGTTGTTTGGGTTGACGCTTGAATAGAGTCAATGGGGTGAATCTGGACTAAATTAGCAATTTCCACTATTTTTGCTTTCCTGCTGCAGACCAGCCTCACGGTGGTCTTCAAGGTCTCCTGTTCCACAGTTCTAGGGGAGATCCATGGGCTGCAGAGGGGGCAGGGAGGCAGGAAAGTTCCATTCAGCTGATGGGAAATTTAGTCTGGATCCACCCGAAAATATTTACTGCCTGCTCATTAAAGCTCAGCCCAGGTGACCATTCAGGACTGGTCAGCATTCCACATTTAGGGATTACCCTCATGCACAGGAACAGGCAAAAGAAAACACAAGAAAACAAGTTCTCCGTTCCACATTTGGCATGAGAAACAATCTGCATTTACCAGCTCAGATTTTCTAGCTTCCCATTCACTGGGTTGTGTTCTGAATATGTGGGAGCTGGCAACTGCAACATTACCATTTATCATACCACCCTAGGGTTACAACAAGCCCTCACTGCTCACTGGTTTGGTGCTGACTGGGACGAAATGAGGAATAAGAGGATGGTTGCTGTTCTGACAGCATGATGAGCTCTATAAACATGGACTGGCTAGTGACTTATGCCTTCATTTGCTGTTCTGTTTTTGAGCAAGAATGAGAGAGAAATTGTTTAAAATAATTAAATCAGTATTTAGGCTACTTTTCTCATGTTCACATGTGTGAGAACTTCCCTTCCATTATTAGTGATATTCTGAAAAGTTTACTAAGGAGAGAGTTTCACTGATTTCTGTCACATTATCCTAAAGGAGCATCGAGATTGAACCCCAGGGAATTCAAACCATGCTGTGATTCCTTGAGAGATTTTCAGTGGTTTAGTTATACCTTAACGAGGTGCTTTATGTCTCACTTTTTAAATTTAGGTTAAATAATAGATACTCCAGGCTAGCCTGATGATCTCATTAAGTCTGGAAGCTAAGGCTCGTTCTGCATGGGCCAAATACAGCGGTGTGAAAACGGTGTGAAAATGGTGTAAAAGGGTTTAAAGCGGTGTAAAAGGGTTTATACCATTTTCACACCACTGTTTTTGGCCCATGCGGAATCAGCCTAAGGGATCACAAAGAAAGTCTTGTGTTGCTATGCAGAGGCAAAACACCTCTTGCCTCAAAAACCCTAGGAATCGCAATGTCAGCTGCAACTTGATGGGAAAAAAGGACATGTCCTCTCCAGAAGTTTAAAAGCACATCATTTCTACCACATGACAGCTTCCATTTTTCTTATTTTGTTTCAGATAACCCACTTTATGAGGAAAGCCTTTCTGCATTTATTGACTTGCTACCAAACTGTTCTAGCTGTTATTTTAGTTTGCATCTACCTTGAAAATAAGAAAGACAGATGTTTGTTTACCTGTCATGGCATTTGAATCCTGCTTTCCCTACAAATTGCTCAGGATAACATCCATAAGTCTTCCTCCCCTTATTTTATCTTCACCCCAACCCTGTGAGGAGATTACACTGAGATCCGGTGACTGGCTGCCCTGTAAACTGAAATGATGAGCAGAGATTCAAACCCAGGTTTCCCGGGTCCTAGACTGACACATATTCTGAGAGGATTCTTTGAGAGAGGATATTTCTGTATATATTCGGAGAGGATTCTTCTGTGCTTGCACATTTCAGGCCTGCCACCAATAGCTAGATTGCAAACTTTGTGCTGAAACCCTCCCTCAATTCTATTCATGGCACCAGCCTCCTCAAAAGCCTCTATTCCCGTCATTTAATATATAACAGTTCCTGCAAACTTATGGCACTCTTTAATCCAATACACTTTGGCCCTCAAGACATGTGAGGGGGGATATCAGGAAAAGGTTTGTCTGTGGAAAACAAAGGGTAACTGTATATCCAGTTTCTCATAGGGCTGCTACCAAGCCGTTGAAGAATTCTTCACTGAACAGTAATCAAGTACATTTAAACAGGAGGCTGTGAGACAACTTCAGATTTAAAAAATATCTGTCACTCATTGTTAGAAAGGGCAATGTTCATATTTTTTCTTATTCATACGTCTAATTGCACTAGAGCCAGTATACTCTCCTAGTAAGTGTGTCCTGAATTCTCAGCTCTGCCATTCAACACACAAAACTTCAGGTGGTTAACAGTGAAATCCTGAGCAGAGTTTCACCCTCCTGAAGTCAAGGAAGTCAGTGGCGTAATTCTGTTTAGGACGGCACCATAAACAACCAATAAAAGTTTGTGACCCTAACTTTAGACATTTTGTTCCCGGTGTATCCTTTGGATACTTCTTTTGGTACTGAATTCATGCCTTTTGACACTGCTGCCATCATAGCTCACAGCCTTTCTCTATGCATCAGAGAATACGCCTTCCCTTTTCTTTTACATTTAATTTATTCTTGGCACCCAGCCTGCTATTCTCAGGTAGAGAGAACAGTCCCTTTCCTTCTCTGTGCCCACAACTGTTCCCTGCTTTTAGCGCAAAGGTTTTGTCCGATACAGCTTAGAGAACTTTGGCACAATGGCTTGTGTTTAAATAACCCATTGTGGAAATTTGAAACGAAGCCAAGTCAGCTCACCGTGTAGTGGCGTGACCTTCCTGCGTGCATGAGGGTGTCCCAGGTCTTTCTGCCCTTGTGCCTCTTTGCCTTTCCCCAGACCAGGCAGCCTGCCTCCCCGCGTGCGGTCTTTACCAAGTAGTAAGAAGGCTAATTTTAGGGTACTTCATCATAGAGAGCCATGGAAAGGCACGGTGTCATTTCAGAAATCAGCAGCATGTGGCATGACTTTGAGCTGCTGCTGTTTTTTTTCCCCTTGAGTGGAGACAAATTATGGACTCAGATTTATTGGGCTGAGCTTGTCCAGTTAGTGATACTGACCCCGCCCCTGGCAGAGCAGTGGAATTCAGCATTCATTCCTTCAAAAAGCAAAACATCCTGGAAATAACCATCGAGACATAGGCTGATTCCGCATGGGCCAAAAACAGCGGTGTGAAAACGATGTGAAAACAGTATAAACCCTTTTACACCGTTTTAAACCCTTTTACACCATTTTCACACTGCTGTTTTGGGCCCATGCGGAATCAGCCATATATTTGGGAGAAGAGCCTGTCTTTCAATCCCTATACTGGCTTCCCATGCAGCGTATTATCTTCACAAACTGTTGCTGTGCCCCCCCCCTCCAAATCTCTGTGGCCCCTTCCGCACACGCAAAATAATGTGTTTTCAAACCACTTTCACAACTGTTTGCAAGTGGATTTTGCCATTCCGCACAGCTTCAAAGAGCACTGAAAGCAGTTTGAAAGTGCATTATTCTGCATGTGCGGAATGAGCCTGTGTTTCCATATCCTGACACATCTCTGCCCAAGACTTTCACTTATCCAGCTCAACTACCTTGAGCAACCTGAAAGTGTCCTGTTCTCTGAAATGACAGCTGCCTGTTCTCCCTTATTGCCTCTTATCTCCGCATCTTCAATCAACCGAACTTGTCTATATGTGGAGCCACTTTTCTCCTACCCGTGAAACAATAATAATTATTATTATTGTCAAGTTGCAACCAACTTATGACAACCCCTCAAGGGGCTTTCAAGGCAAAGATGAGCAGAGGTGATTTGTCATGGCCTTCCTTAAAACCCCTCCTTAAACCCCACGTAGGAGGTTAAGAGCTCATGTATCTAATCTGGAGGAACCAGGTTTGATTCTCTGCTCTGCCACCTGAGCTGTAGAGGCTTAGCTGGGTGACCTTGGGCTAGTCACAGTTTCTCGGAGCTCTCTCAGCCCCACCTACCTCACAGGGTGTTTGTTGTGAGGGGGGGAAGGGCAAGGAGATTGTAAGCCCCTTGAGTCTCCTACAGGAGAGAAAGGGGGGATATAAATCCAAACTCTTCTTCCTCTTCTTCTTTTTCCCATGAAGCTTTTTGTGTAGCTCATGTAAATACCAGTAATTACATTGATGTATATGCTGGCACAATCCCCTTTGCTTCTCCGTTTCCTTGAAATCTGGGGTCACCATAAGCTTGTTGTGACTTGATGGAACTTACATACATATTTACTGCCCCTGTGCCACTGGATTCTGTCTTTCCCTCCTTTCCCTTCTGTTGTCTCTCCATCTGTAAGGTCCTTGGGGCAAGAATTTAGATTTTTGCTTATGTTACTATGTAAAACTCTGTATACATTGATGCTGCTGATACTAGAGGTTTTTCAGGAAAGCCTTTGTGACACCAGATAAACAGGCAAGGATGTACAAAAATGTGTCAAATAAGTGATGGAAATGTGAACATGAAGAAGGGACTTTTTGACACTTATAATGGACTTGTGGAAAAGTTAAGGAACTTTGATGGTCAATATATATAACAATTCAAAATATTTTAAAGATAAATGTACACATGAAACCACAAGCTTATGTATTATGGATAGATCTCTGGAAAGAAAATGTGGATCTTTGGCTGATTCCGCATGGGCCAAAAACAGCAGTGTGAAAATGGTGTGAAAATGGTATAAATGGGTTTAAAATGGTGTAAGAGGGTTTATACTGTTTTCACACCGTTTTCACACCACTGTTTTTAGCCCATGCAGAACCAGCCTTTGTTTGTATACATGACAGCAGCTGCAAGAATATTCTATGCACCGAAATGGAAAACTTCAGCTATGCCTAAAATTGAACAACGGTGAGTGAAAGTTTTCAAGTAGGCTGAGATGGCCAAGCTAACCTCGCCACTTAAAAGAAAACAACTTATTTAGGTTTTTGGACAATTGGAAACCTTGATAGAGTATTTGGATAAAACAGAAAAAAAATTATGATTAGCGGTGCTGAAGGTTAGGGATTGTCAGTATATGAACCAATAGAGAAAAGTGTGATATTTATTCACAGTAGCTCTAAAAATCCAATTTCACCTAGGTAGTTAATGACCAAGTGGTAAAAAATTACTTTTTGTATTAATATTCAGTGCAAAAGAAACTGGGGGTCCTTATGGAAAATGTACTTTATTTTTCAGTGTTTTTTCCCCTGCTATGTGTCCTCTGTGATGTAAAGCCATTGAAGTACTAATATTTTTTTAATTGTCAAAAGAAAAGCTTTTGTGACGTCAGGGAGGTACTCATTTGAAAACAGTTGCCTTCACTGTAAAAAAAATGCTTGACCTGGCACCTCCTCATATTTTGTGGAGCCTTCTCACTGGGGATGCCAGCTCCCAGGTTGGATCTGGGGATCTCTTAGAATTACAGCTCATCTCCATGCTACAGAGATCAGTTCCCCGGGAGAAAATGGATGCTCTGGAGGGGGGGTCCATGGCATTGCACCCCACTGAGGTTTCTGGCCTCCCCAGGCTCCACCCACAAATCTCTAGGAGTTTCCCAACCTGGATTTGGCAACGCTACTCCCCCATCCCTCACAAGGCAGGGGTAGGGAACCTGCGGCTCTCCAGATGTTCAGGAACTACAATTCCCATCAGCCTCTGTCAGCATGGCCAATTGGCCATGCTGACAG